>NC_036869.1:8872513-8887021 GCF_002910315.2 Salvelinus sp. IW2-2015
TCCTTTCCATCTGGTCCTAAGGCCTAGGTACCAGGCTCTATTGTCCCTCCATCTGGTCCTAACGGCCTGGTACTCAGGGCTCTATTCCTCCATCATCCTATCGCCTGGTACTCAGGGGCTCATAGTCCCTCCATCTGGTCCTAACCTCCCTCTGCCTGTCACGCAGTGAGAGCATGCTCCTCAAACAGTGGTAATGTGTGGAGTGAAATAAGTGTTATATTTATTTCTCAGCTGCTCATATTAAGCACATGCTCCACTATAAACCTGAAGTAGCCTAAAAAAGGACCGGTGGGAGAGCACGCGGCCTCCATTCACTATTCCAATGCATGCAGATATGTCTTTTCCCCTGCCCCTGTTCCTGCTCATTTAATAATGGGCCATTCTAAATCTAAATATATGTTACGTATTAGTAAATACGAGATTAAATTGAGAATAATCTGATGGGTGAAAATATGATTGATCACTTGATGAGGACTTTCTCAAGTCWTCAATAGTCTCTAGTCGCATCATGCAGCCCATATATCTTTTGATTTCTAAGGCATTCTAAGGTTTGTATCATTCACAACTAAAGTWGCSWAATAACTCTAAATCTTATAGGACCTGTTTCAAATMATCACTTTTACACTCAACATAGACACTTCATATGCARACTCYCTCCGTAATGGGATAAATATCCTTTSTATTTTATTCAGCTAAGTTCAATTATATTTTTATTACTATAYAATCATATAAAATAATGGCTCAGGACTTATAAGCATATCTTGMCWGCTAACTGAACAAGCCTACAGTCTATGGCACATAGCCAGATAACATACAGTAGACCAACTCATATTCTGTTCTTCTGAAATACATTTTCTTKATATCATAATGTTTCTTTAGACCTGAATAAAATAAATKATGGATTTATTGTGATGGTGTATATTCAATTGATTTATTAGAATTTTTAAATTGTAGATGTTCCAAAGATGCTCATCAGTGGTTTGTATTCATGGAGTCCTGGAGATGCTAAACATTTATGTTKATTAACGATCAATTACCGTGAGACCGGCAGTCTTTTGCATGACAATAACCGGCTGATAAAATGTCATTACCGCCAGAGCCCTAAATAAAATAAATAATAACACTGTCATGACACATGTATTTATAGTTGTTGTGACATATATGCATATGGTGTTATTTTATGGCTGGTTATGACACCTACATAAGAGTTTCAAAACCTACCACACAAGGCAAAACATTCCATTACACCATAGCCTACTTGTCAGCAGTATGTTTATGTTATATAGCATTTTCTGAAGTTGACCATATTAAATTATCATTGTAATTGTGCACACATTGATGTCAGACATGCAGCTACCTCAATGCTCTGTTTCTGGCGACTGGGATGAATGCAGGAGCACATTTCAGGATTAGGACAAGACACCCTCTTTTTGACTGATGACTGACATAAGGCCATGTACGTGATAAGCCTTGGTGGCTTATGATTGATGGTCATAATGCTTTATGACACTGTCAAAAAGCATATCTTCTTAGTCCAAGTAAAGTGACACAGGATGGTCATAATGCTTKTTGACAGTGTCAAAGTGTGAAAACGTGACTTTAAAGAATTCAGTACAACAACAACAAAGAATTMAAGAAACAAACTTTCAWTAGAAAGGAATCTTCTTGGCAGGGAAAAAACACATTTGAACAAATGTGGGTTTTGATACTCTTATGTAGGTGTCATAACCAGSCATAAAACGCAATATATGTCACAACAGGTGTAAATATATAGGTCATGACAGTGTTACGACCATATTGTGACAAGTTGTCAGCTGTTATGACACGGTCATAACCATGTCATAACGTGTTATGTCGGTAGGTGTCAAGTAAAGTGTTACCACAAATGAATTGTCTTAATGATCCTTTATTTCTCTTTTCTGTGTAGAACCTACCAGGACAGTCTAAATGTTCCCTATCTGTCTCTGCTCTAGAACTACCAGGACAGTCTAAATGTTCCTTCTCTGTCTCTGCTCTAGAACTACTAGAACAGTCTAAATGTTCCTTCTCTGTCTCTGCTCTAGAACTACCAGGACAGTCTAAATGTTCCTTCTCTGTCTCTGATCTAGAAACTACCAGGACAGTCTAAATGTTCCTTCTCTGTCTCTGCTCTAGAACTACCAGGACAGTCTAAATGTTCCTTCTCTGTCTCTGCTCTAGAAACTACCAGGATAGTCTAAATGTTCCTTCTCTGTCTCTGCTCTAGAACTACCAGGACAGTCTAAATGTTCCTTCTCTGTCTCTGCTCTAGAACTACTAGAACAGTCTAAATGTTCCTTCTCTGTCTCTGCTCTAGAACTACTAGAACAGTCTAAATGTTCCTTCTCTGTCTCTGCTCTAGAACTACCAGGACAGTCTAAATGTTCCTTCTCTGTCTCTGCTCTAGAACTACCGTGACACTTGCAGACCCAGGTGCTGGAGTCTGCAAGGGACCGTGTGAAGAAGGTGGAGTTTGGAGCAGAGTTGTCGGAGGGGGATCTCAAACTGTTCCAGGACGAGCAGGTGGGACAGCTGTATGAGCTGATGCTGGAGTCCACCAAGCCCAACAGACAGTTCGACATCCAGGAGGAAGGATTCAAGAAGTGAAGGAGTAGACCAGGATGCTCCCATACTGAACAGATAGGGAGGTGGTGCATCTCAATAGTTTAAAGTGTCTCTTTCCTTGTCTCCTCTCCTTCATATACAATTTTCTTTTTTTTCATTGAACCTGTATTTTTACAGGACAGGTTAGTCTCATTTAGTCACTTATTCAAGAGAGAGACGTTTCATTTCACACAGTGGACACCCCACAGATATGTCCAATTCATCAGTGCAGATGAAGAAAGGTGACGAGGGAGGAAGACACTTTAGACCAGGGGTCGGCAACAGGCAAGCCGCGGGGCAAAACCATCCCGCAAGTGATTTTGTTTGACCCGACAAAGTTTTTAGTGAAAAAAGACTAGCATCTTCAGGAATTCAGCCCAAAAATTTAATTCAGGAACATTTGTTCCCAAGTATTTCCAGAAATGTAGAGAGAGACATATGTGATGGTGTTTCAATATAATCAAGATATTAAATTATTGTTATTTTCAAATACAGTCTGTTTTTGGGCTTGCTTTTGGTCAATTTGCAGTGTGCAAATGACAGAAATTGGCCTGCGGTTGAAATTGGCCTCTAGTTGCCCCCCTGCTTTAGACTATTGCGCTGGAGCCAGGGAGAAGAGTAAGGGATGTGTGACTTAGAGGTATTCTGAGGTATTCTGACTGGTACACCTCCGAAGAAACGAACTGCACTCAAGCCCCGAATGAAATGGAAGCTTTTAGGAAATGTTATAATTATATTAAAGTACTGTCTGTGAAATAAAAATACCACTGAATGCTCAGTATCTCTGTGTTAATTTCCTTTCTCTCTTGTTGTGTTTGTGAGGACAACGGAGGTTCCTGGAGAGGACCTGAAACTGTCACTACACTGTCACTGATGCGTCACAACTAGCACCCTATTCACTAAATAGTGCACTACTTTTGACCAGGGCCCATGGGCACTACTTAGGGGATAGGGTGCCATTTTGGACCCTAACACTGTCAGTAATTAGCTTCATGGGAAGCTTCTCGCAGGAGCGTGAAGCAGTACTCATGTCTCAATATAGAGACAAAACGGAGACGATAGCAAAGAGAGAAGATGCATCTTTCCTCCAAAGATGCAAAGTATTAAAATAAGCGATTGAATCAATAACGCCACCTTTGTTCGGTCCCACTGCATAATCTGATCCATTGTAAGGGAATCGTGTTTGTGTCTGTCTTTGTCTGTGTGTTTCATTGTCAGTCATGTAGAAATATGAACATGTCCCCTCGTGTAGCAGCGAACGCTGTGAACCAAGATTAAGGGAGTGAAGGCAATGTGACAGAAGTCATTGTGCATCAGCACATGTCATATTGCTCAAAAGCTCACACTTTTTATTCTACAATGAAGAGCATTTTGGGATAAAGAAATAGACATTGCATCGGGCAGACACAGAATGGCACATGGCAAAATGAATGGGGATTATCAACAAGATGGACAGTGGACAGAGCCTGCTTTTACCTAATGGGTCCTTTTTTATTTTTTATTTAACAAGGCAAGTCAGTGAAGAACAAGTTCTTATTTTCAATGACGGCTTAGGAGCAGTGGGTTAACTGCCTTGTTCAGGGGCAGAACGACAGATTTTTTACCTTGTCAGTTCGGGGTTTCGATCTTGCAGTTACTAGTCCAACGCTCTAACCACTAGGCTACCTGTCGCCCCATTCAATTATTGCTTTATCAAATGGCAATAGCACTGAGGCTCTGGTGTCAGTCTGGGACCTGAGTTATATTCTTCATATCTAAGAATAGGTTCTATGTTTTTTGTTGCTGAAAGATTCTGTTTCATGATCATATCTACAATATTCCATCCGATGTTCCATTTTGTTTTTCCTTTTGTCTGTTGCTTGGTCAGACGTTTTATACTTGGTTTTCACAACCCAGTATGATGTACTCAATCTTACACATTGACGGACCGCTGGTCTGTAGTGTATGGCTGTACTGTCACACACACACACACACACCTGAAACTGAAACCTGAAACTGAAAATGTTCCCTCATTACGCACACACAGTGGGAGGTAGGTGTCAAAGACTCTAAGATCACACACCCTGCTCAGGAAACACACACGATGTTATGCTAGCAGAAGTCTATGGGGTAACACTAGTTAGCATTTGCTCCTGAAACTACCTCTAATTCTCTTCATAATGGACACAGAGACATAAATGGTATCCACGAGTTCATCTGACTCTGGGGAAGTAGATAAAGGGCCTTTTTGCCAAAACCCTGAAGTATCCCTTTAAAAGCAGCACTCTTTACTTCAGCAAGATTCACACACACAGGGAGCGGGGGATAGATCCATACGGAACCAGTCAGTAGAAGGGCATGTCACCTGGCTCTGAGCGGTTCCGACAAGCCAGAAAATAAGTCTGTATCCAGGGGATTAGGGGGCGAGGAGCGATGTAGCGTGTAATCTCTCTGCCTCTGTCTGTGAACACTGGGAAAGGAGTGATCAACCAGGGTCGTGTTTGGCAACTTTTCAGACGCGCTGCTGCTGCTTCCAATGTAGAGAGGGAGGAGACGAGGAGACGAGAAGATCTTAAACAAAGTGACAAAAATCAATGGCCCCAGTACAGCTTTATTTGCTGTCTTTATGTTAGCTGAATGGAGGAATATTCCCTTTAGTCACGCCTGCCCCTCTTACTGATCAATGCCAGTCTATGTGGTAATACTGAAATCTTAATGAGACCAATAGATACACAAGCACAAACAAACAAGGATGCTCCTGCATCATGATCACATAGTTTAGAAGCATATGTTGTTCTACACTGTTATTGTTACGTTCCCCAGTTTCTGTGTTGTGGTTTTGTATGTGTGTGTATTTCAGGAAATGGCTTCCTGGAATCCTAAAGCAGCTGATTGGTCAGCCCCATCACTGATTGGAYCTCTGACCCCTCCCCCTCGTCAGGGGAAACGGTTGTCTCTGCAATACCAACTCCTTCTCCAGCTTGATAAAACCCAGTGTTCCTCCCCCTGTGTTGGTTGTTAGTCAGTGAAAGTTTTGTTGATGTTATTTTGTAGCCACTCCTTCCGGGGTATGTGTATGCCAATGGGACTTTATGTTTTTGGTTGATTACATTTTTCACTTAAAGTATTGGTTATTATTTTTCATTTGTTCCCAGGGGAGAAGGGGAACGCACCTTGGGAGTGTTTAGGCAAGAGGCCTACGGGCATACATAACCCCTAGTATTTAATCTGTCTAATCTCTTCCTCTGTTGTCCTTCCCCGCACCTATGATCACATACTTTTTCACTCCACAGGGAGTTGAGATGTAGCGGGGTGTTGCGTTCCCTCCTCCAAGAGGGGTGCGTAACATAATGGGGGCTCATCCGGGATCATTAAACCCACTGGGCCCTGCTGCTCTGAGCTCTCTGTGATTGTGGCGTGGTGGTAGGTTGTGAGTTTGGATAACTTGTTTAGGTTACGTGTGTTCAGTAGGCTGCTGTGTACAAAGTGGCTGCCTCAGCCGTCTCCAATTTTATTGAAGTGCCCTCTGTTGATTGGTTGGTGGGGCTGCGTAAAGTAGACCTTTGCGCCATAGCTGACCATTGTGGACTCTCATTACGAAATCCCTAAAGGCTGAGCTTTTGGTCCTAGTCAGGGAGAATTTAGTGAGAATTAATTTTCTCGTTGAAAGATGAGGGAGGCTTCAGGAGAGGAGACGGGTTGACCTTCCGATGCCAAGTCGGAGGACGGCGCGGAGGAAGGGGTTGCTCGTACCCCKTTTACATTGCTCCGATTTGACCTTTTCTCTTCTGCTTCGGGTCGTTCAGACGGGACCGCTAGGCTAAAGGTGAGGCTGGCCCGTTTGGAAATGGAGCAAAAAGATAATTAGACAGCTGGAGTTTGATTTAGAAATGAGGAAAATAGAAGCAGACAAGGACGTGAGGAACCGACAACTGGAGCGAGACACTGGCTCCAGTGGGACTCCACAACCATCATCAAGTCCACTTCGAAGTGACTCAAAATATTGCCTTAGTCCCTCCATTTCGGGAGTCGGAAGTTGATTCCCATTTCTCTGCGTTTGAACATGTGGCCGCTGTGCTGCATTGGCCACTCGAGGTTTGGCCGCTCCTGTTGCAATGTAAATTGTCTGGGAAAGCCCAGGAAGTAGTAGCTGCTCTCTCCCTGGAAGACAGTTTACAGTATGATATAGCTAAAACAACCGTGTTGGGGTCTTATGAGTTGGTGACTGAAGCTTATAGGCAGCGCTTCAGGAACCACAAGAAACCCTCTCACTGTACTTTTGTTGAGTTTGCTAGGGACAAAGAGTCTCTGTTTAATCACTGGTGTTCAGCCAGCAAAGCTAACACCTTTGCTGATATTCGGGAGTTAATGCTGTTGGAGGATTTTAAAAGTAACCTCCCTGATAGAATTGGAGTTCATTTAAATGAACAGAAAGTGGCGACATTGGCCCAGGCAGCAGTGTTGGCAGATGAGTACGCTCTGACACACAACTGTTTGGTGCGCCTCGTTTTGAAGGCCGAACGATTACGTAATCAGTGCCTCGTTTGGGTCGTTTTTCCTCCGACGACCCTTCTCACAAAATCTGTGACTGGAGTTGGAGTTAAAGGGCATCTACAGGGTGATGGTGGAGGGACACTGGATCAAAAACAGACCTGGGTCAAATAGGAGACTCTGGCCAAGATTCAAGCCAACACTGTCACGCCCTGATCTGTTTCACCTGTCCTTGTGCTTGTCTCCACCCCCTCCAGGAGTTGCCCATCTTCCCCACTTATCATCGGGGTATTTATACCTGTGTTTTCTGTCTGTCTGTGCCAGTTCGTCTTGTTTGTCAAGTCAACCAGCGTTTTTGGTCTCAGCTCCTGCTTTTCCCAGTCTCTCTTTTCTCGCCCTCCTGGTTTTGACCCTTGCCTGTCCTGACTCTGAGCCCGCCTGCCTGACCACTCTGCCTGCCCCTGACCCTTTAGCCAGCCTGCTGTCCTATACCTTTGCCCCACCACTCTGGATTATCGACCCCTGCCTGCCTTGACCTGTCATTTGCTTGCCTCTGTTGCTGTAATAAACATTGCTACTTCAACACAGTCTGCATTTGGGTCTTACCTGAAACGTTATAAACACAGATCAACAACCTGCGCATGGCGATTGTGCATATGGATATCCCCTTTAAGAGTAAATCGCAGTGCACAGATTCTCAGTTAGTTGGAATCCCAGCCACAGGAGAAATATCATCTTTTGGATGGTTCGCCAATTCTTAGTCAATTTATGTGCTGTATCTCCTAKAGTATAGTCTCCATTAGAATGGTGTGTCTGATCTACCCCTGTAGAGGCTCTGTGTCCATATTAGAGCTTGACAGGAAGCACATACACCCTTTCAGATCTAAATAGGTTGCAGTACGGAGATGAGGAAGTGAAAGATCTGTCTGTAAGGAAGGAGGTTGTCTCTAATTTTGGAACACCACCCGGGAGGAAGTAATAGAGACAGCGTTTCATTTATTACAGTCAATTAAATGTTCAGGATAGATGTTAGTGATATTCGATGTTAGTGTGGAAAGTCTCCATGCACACTGTAACGTAGACTCAGGGAGTCAGGAAGCAAGTGCAGTTAGTGAGTTTAATGACAAACATGGAACGATACAAAACAAGGGAAGCGTCTAACACGGAAACATAAACAATATTGCCTGGTGGGTGATAACAAAGGAGGGTTGCCAGGACTGGTGGTTAGTAGACCGTCGAGCGTAGGAGTAGACCTGACACACACACACACACAAAGTAGCCAGGCTACCTGAAATAACGGATAAATAGTTTAGTGCATCTAGCCCTTCATGCTGTTCTTCTGTCCTCAGGTAGTGTACACAGTACAAAATAGGTTATTTTAGTTTAAATAAACGCTGTGATTATGGTTTACTTAAAATCGCTGACTTTATAGACCTATGATTTTGAGAAGAGATTCAGTTATCAGTTGTAAATGAATATGTACGAGACATATACAAATATATTATTTATTTGCGTATACTGGCATCGATGAGCTCCATTGAGCAGTATTAGAATAAGATAGATCTTACACTGGTCTTGAAAGAGAGGTCTTCGGTTGTCTGCTGTCCAATGGAAAGTGACAGGTTTTTATCTGAAGGGGCCCAGAGACACCTGTGTGTGTGTGTGTTATCTGAAGGGGCCCAGAGACACCTGTGTGTGTGTGTGTGTGTGTGTGTGTGTGTGTGTGTGTGTGTGTGTGTGTGTGTGTGTGTGTGTGTGTGTGTGTGTGTGTGTGTGTGTGTGTGTGTGTGTGTGTGTGTGTGTGTGTGTGTGTGTGTGTGTCTGAGGGGCCAGAGACACGTGTGTGTGTTATCTGAAGGGGCCCAGAGACACCTGTGTGTGTGTGTTATCTGAAGGGGGCCAGAGACACCTGTGTGTGTGTGTGTTATCTGAAGGGGCCCAGAGACACCTGTGTGTGTGTGTTATCTGAAGGGGCCCAGAGACACCTGTGTGTGTGTGTGTGTGTGTTATCTGAAGGGGCCCAAGCACCTGGTGTGTGTTATCTGAAGGGCCCAGAGACACCTGTGTGTGTGTGTGTGTGTGTGTGTGTGTGTATCTGAAGGGCGCCCAGAGACACTTGTGTGGTGTGTGTTATCTGAAGGGGCCCAGAGACACTGTGTGTGTGTGTATCTGAAGGGGCCAGAGACACCTGTGTGTGTGTGTGGTGTTATTGAAGGGCCCAGAGACACCTGTGTGTGTGTTTATCTGAGGGGGCCAGAGACACCTGTGTGTTGTGTCTGTGTGTGTTATCTGAAGGGGCCCAGAGACACTATGTGTGTGTGTGTGTTATCTGAAGGGGCCCAGAGAACACCTGTGTGTGTGTTTTGAGGGGCCAGAGACACCTGTGTGTGTGTGTGTGTATCTGACGGGCCCAGAGACACCTGTGTGTGTGTGTTATCTGAGGGGGCCAGAGACACCTGTTGTGGTGTGTGTCTGTGTGTGTTAGCTGAAGGGGCCCAGAGACCTCTGTGTGTGTGTGTGTGTTATTGAAGGGGCCCAGAGACACGTGTGTGTGTGTGTGTGGTGGTGTGTGGTTGGTGGTGTTGTGTGTGTGTGTGTGTGTGTGTGTGTGTGTGTGTGTTGTGTGTGTGTGTGTGTGTGTGTGTGTGTGTGTGTGTGTGTGTGTGTGTGTGTGTGTGTGTGTGTTATCTGAAGGGGCCCAGAGACACGTTTTGTGTGTGTTATCTGAAGGGGACCAGAGACACCTGTGTGTGTGTGTTATCTGAAGGGGCCCAGAGACTTTGTCACTGATGATTCTATTATTTGTTTACTCATTGAATAATTCATGAACCAGGGGTTTGTTGTCTTGGATGAACAACAAACAACACCCACGCCGAGTAAACACATTAGCATGACATAGGAAAAAGTTTTGCGATATTGTTATGACACAGTGTTTCTCTATGGAAATAGTCTCTTTGTGGGAGCGTTAAGCATCACTATAACCGTAGTTTTTTACTGGATCTGAACCAGAATCAGCACAGTTGCTCCTCAAGCCACGGGTTTCCACAGAGCGGATCACAGCTTGTTCCTTCTGTTTATTTTGCTACATTTCTTTATTGTAAATGATGTCCCCCTGTTTCCTATTTCACCCGTTTCTTTTATTACAACTACTGTATATTTTGGAACCCCAATGGCAACTAAAAGATATTGGATGCACATTGTATTGTGTCATTTTGGAGTCACTGTTATTGTGAATAAGAATAGAGTACGTTCCTAAACACTTCTACATGAATGTGGATGCTACCATGATGATGGATTATCCTGACTGAGTCGTGAATAATAATGAGGGAGAAAGTTAGAGGCATGTCAAATGGCAACAAAAAGATGGGTGGATGCCCAAAGAGAGGATTCTAACTCAGACTCAGTACATCAACATTATTACAGGGTTGGGATTCAAATGTGTAACCATGGTGAATTCAGCAAGACGTATAATAGTTTTAGTCATTCTACACTGAACAAAAATATAAACGCAACATGTAAAGTGTTGGTCCCATGTTTCATGAGTTGAATAAAAGATCCCAGAAATGTTCCATAAGCACAAAAAGCTTATTTCTATCACATGTTGTGCACACAATTGTTTACATCCCTGTTAGTGAGCGTTACACAGGTGCACCAATAAAAGGCCACTCTAAAAATATGCAGTTTTGTCACAAACAATGCCACCGATGTCTCAAGTTTTGAGGGAGTGTGCAATTGGCATGCTGACTGCAGGAATGTCCACCAGAACTGTTGCCAGAGAATTTCATGTTCATTTCTCTACCATAAGCCACCACCAATGTTGTTTTAGAGAATTTGACAGTACTTCCAACGAGGCTCACAACTGCAGACCATGTGTATGACGTTGTGTGGACGAGCGGTTTGCTGATGTCAACGGTGTGAACAGAGTGCCCCATGGTGGCGGTGAGGTTATGGTATGGGCAGGCATAAGCTACGGACAACGAACACAATTGCATTTTATCAACGGCAATTTCAATGCATAGAGATACAGTGATGAGATCCCCATTGTCGTGCCATTCATCCATCACCTCATGTTTCAGCATGATAACGCACGCCCCCCTGTCGCAAGGATCTGTACACAATTCCTGGAGGCTGAAAATGTCCCAGTTCTTCCATGGCCTGCATACATACTCACCAGACATGTCACCCATTGAGCATGTTTGGGTGGCTCTGGATCGAAGTGTACGACAGCGTGTTCCAGATCCTAGCCAATATTGATCAGCTTCGCACAGCCATTGAAGAGTGGGACAACATTCCACAGTCCACAATCAACAGCCTGATCAACTCAATGTGAAGGAGATGTGTCGCGCTGCGTGAGGCAAATGTTGGTCACACCAGATACTAACTGGTTTTCTGATCCACACCCCTACCTTTTCTTTAAAGTATCTGTGACCAACAGATGCATATCTGTATTCCCAGTCATGTGAAATCCATAGCTTAGGACCTAAGGCATTTATTTCAGTTGACTGATTCCCTTATATGAAGTGTAACTCAGTGAAGTTCCTTTTTGTTCAGTATATTTCCATTAAGACAGTACTTCAACTTGTTTCTAAAGACTCCTTTCATAACTCATTCTAAACTCCAAAAGTAGTGTGAAAATCCACTCACAACATTTTCAGTCAAAGTTTGGAGGATGACAAGGACACTCTTGCATTGATTTGGGGATTCAAGGCTTTTCACTGTGCTTTGAAAAGAAAACATTGCGTACTTGACCGCTCCATCGACCTGGGATAATAAAAAAATGGAGAAGTGGATCAAATATGTAAATAGTTTGTGTTAACATAGAGAGAGGAGTGTGCTAGGGGTTGACTTGAAGGACCATAGGATGTTAGGGTCATCTGTGACTCACTGGAGCCCTGTTGTTCACTGAACAATTGATGTAGGTTGAAGAGCTCTCTCTCTTCCTCTTATTCACTTGTTCTTTCTCTCCTCTTTATCTAACTGTTTCTCTTTGTCTTTCTGCACCAGTGTTTCAAGAACATGTAGGCCGAGGAGCTGCTTCTCTCTCTCTCTCTCTCTCTCTCTCGCTCTCTCTCGCTCTCTCGCTCTTTCTCTAAAAATCATTGTTGACATGCATTTGTGGACGTTGTGTTGTTGCTCAACAAAATACATCAAAGAAGATAAAACATGAAAAATATCATGAACAATGTGATAACTTAAATAAGCATATTATTATCAAGCATATTATTACCAAAATTAAATCTCAAGTATAGGCTAAGAACAAGTAGAACATGTTGAGTACAATCTACGCTTGTATCCACACACACACACACACTAGTCCGCTACATGCTCCCACTGTCCCTCTCCTTCTATAAATATTTTTATAAATTAATTAATAATTCAAATATAGCCGTTCCGTAAGTATTCATCCCCTTTGTTTAGGCAAGCCTACATTATTTCAGGAGTCAAATGTGCTTAACAAATCACATAATAAGTTACATGGACTCACTGTGTGAAATAATAGATGTTGACATGATGTTTTGAATGACTAACCCTTCCTCTGTCCCCCATACATACAACATCTGTATGGTTCCTCAGTCAAGTATTGAATTTCAAGCACAGATTCAACTACAAAAGACCAGGGATCTTTTCAAAAGCCTCATGAAAAAGGGCAGTGATTGGTAGATGGGTAACAATATCAAATCAGACATGGAATATCTCTTTAAGCATGGTATAGTTAATATGCTGTGGATTATGTATCAAACCACCCAGACACATCAAAGACACAGTTGTCTGAATACTTTGGAAGAGACTGTATTTAGGGTCGGCACTAGTAAAATCAGCATCGTCTGATGTCACTATGTAAAGTTCAGGCAGTTGTCATCATACACCCACTCCTGGTTCTCACATGCTTGTTATTTACCCTCTACGACATGGTTCAACCTCTTCCAGAACGCTGTCCACGCGTTTCCATTCAGCATGAATGTTGTTCCCTTTTCGTGCAACGTTGAGTGTGAACAATCAACCCCTCTGTCCAAGCACTGAATCTGATGACAAATGTGTGTTCAAATCCTAAATACACAAAGCTGTCGTGTCTTATGATATAATTGCTTCAGTTGCTCCAATGTAATGTAAAGCATTTGGTGTRTTTTGTGATTTTTTTAGGAGGGTATTATGTTTTTAGGAGGGTATCACATTCTATACTTTATTATCTGATTTGGAATCCCAAATACAAAAGCCGGACCTACTGTTTAGCTGAGCTGTGGAGAATGAGTTGCTGTCTGAAATGGTGATGGAAACTACTGCTATATTTTACTATTCTTTTAGGTTCGTTTTCCCTTATGTCAGCCTGATACATAAAACATGTGGAAATGTAAATGTAAGGAGATCTTTTTCTCTCTCTCTCTCTCTCTCTCTCTCTCTCTCTCTCCCCTCCTCTTCTCCTCCTCCCTGCTCCGCTCTCAACTAACCTCTTTCAATCTCTTCCACCCAATCTCTCTCGCCAAACTAACTCTTTCTCTCTTCCCCCACTCTTACTTCGTCTCTCTCTCTCAAATCTAACTTCTTTCTATCTTCCCCCGCCTCTCTCTCTCTCTTTTCCTCTCGTTCACTAACTTCGTCTCTCCTAATTCTCATCTCTCTAATCTCTCCTCTAAACTCTCTCCTAACTCTCTTCTCCTCTCTCCCTAAATCTCCTCTCTCTCTCACTACCTCTCTCTTTCCCCGCCGCTCTCTCTCAATTCAATTCAATTTAAGGGGGCTCTTTAAATACTAGGCATGGGCGGGAAACATTCGAAGTGTAAGTATTAACCATTGCCCAAAGGCAAAGTGAAAGGTAGAATAATATAACAAATAAGTGAAAAATAAACAATACAAATTATCTCTCTATATCACTAACTCCTCTCCTCTTCCCCCGCCTCTCTCTCTCTCGCACTAACTCTCTCTCTTCCCCCGCCTCTCTCTCTCTCTCCTCTCTCTCTCTCTCTCTCCTCTATCTCTCTCTCTCTCTTCTCCTCTCTTCCGTCTCCTCTCTTCTCTCTCTCTCCATCTCTCTTCTCTCTCTCTCTCTCTCCTCTCTCTCTCTCTCTCTCTCTCTTCTCTCTCTCTCTCTCTCTCTCTCTCTTCCTTCTCTCTTCTCTCTCTCTATATATATATATATATACACTGCTCAAAAAATAAAGGGAACACTTAACAACACAATTAACTCCAAGTCAATCACACTCTGTGAAATCAAACTGTCCACTTAGGAAGCAACACTGATTGACAATAATTTCACATGCTGTTGTGCAAATGGAATAGACAAAAGGTGGAAATTATAGGCAATTAGCAAGACACCCCCAATAAAGGAGTGATTCTGCAGGTGGTGACACAGACCACTTCTCAGTTCCTATGCTTCCTGGCTGATGTTTTGGTCACTTTTGAATGCTGGGCGGTGCTTTC
>NC_036869.1:8889440-8906004 GCF_002910315.2 Salvelinus sp. IW2-2015
TCCGTTAGCCCATCCCAGCCTTGTTACAGGTCTACAATTTATCCTTGATGTCCTTACACAGCTCTCTGGTCTTGGCCATTGTGAGAGGTTGGAGTCTGTTTGATTGAGTGTGTGGACAGGTGCTTATTACACGAAGGAGTATCAAACAGGTGCAGTTAATACAGTAATGAGTGGAACAGGAGGCTTCTAAAGAAAACTAACAGGTCTGTGAGAGACGGAATTCTTACTGGTGGTAGGTGATCAAATACTTATGTCATGCAATAAAATGCAAATTAATTACTTAAAAATCATACAATGTGATTTTCTGGATTTTTGTTTTAGATTCCGTCTCTCACAGTTGAAGTGTACCTATGATAAAAATGACAGACCTCTACATGCTTTGTAAGTAGGAAAACCTGCAAAATCGGCAGTGTATCAAATACTTGTTCTCCCCACTGTATATATATATTTATATATATATATATATCTGAATTCGCTGCATGCATTACTTCCTTTAGACTGAGAAATGATCATAGTTCAGCCTCTTCGCGTCTCTTTCAGAGCAGTAACACTTACTCTTCAACAGAATTAATAAAGTGAGCTCCAGAAGTATTGGGACAGTGATATTTTGTCTTGTTGTTTTGGCTCTGTTCTCCAACACTTTGGATTTGAAATGATACAAATGCCCAATAGAAATMAATGGTAAATAATGTATTGTGTCATTTTGGAGTCACTGTTATTGTAAATAAGAATAGAAAGTTACAGACGCACAAATATCATACCCCCAAGACATGCTAACARCTCACCATTACAATAATAGGGGAGGTTAGAATTATTTTTGGGGGGGATATGATATGCCTCTAACTTTCTCACTCATCATTATTCAAAGATATTTCAGGATAATCCATAATCTTGGTAATATCCACATGAATGTAGAATTGTTTAGAAACTTTCTATTCTTATTTACAATACATGTACTCCAAAATGACACCATGTGATTTACCATTCATTTCTATTGGGCCCAAAATAATCTGAAACACAATCAAAACATCCAACAAGTTTGTAGAGTTGCAAGCTTAATATAATCATTGCATGCTAGGAATATGGGTCCAAATACAAWTATTTTCACTACATTAATACACATATAAGTGCATTTGTTGAAAAAGTTATGTCATTTCTAAACGGTTCACCCAATATGGATGAAAATACCCTCAAATTGAAGATAGCAGGCTGCACTTTAACCTCATCGTCATTGTATCATTTCAAATCCAAAGTACTGGAGTACAGAGCCAAAACAACAAGAATAAATGTCACTGTCCCAATACTTTTGGAGCTCACTGTAGGTGAAAGAAGCATTAATTATTAAAAGTCAATTAATTCAACAGGCTTCCACAGTGGAGGTGTGATTCCACTGTGGATAGCTGTGCTCTTGCTCTCTCCCTCTTTCTTTCTTTCTCTTTCTCGCTCTCTCTCTCTCTCTCTCCTACTTTTTGTCTGTCTTACTCTCTCATTACCGCTCTCTCTTTCCCTTTCTCTCTCTCTCCTTTTTCCTCTCGTTCTCTCATTCTCTCTCTCTAGAGAGGTAGGAGGAGATTTTAACAAAGGCATTACAAGTGACATTGATTTGTTCGTGCCTTGGCATTGATACAAGGTAGTAAAAGTCCCAAGAGATGCGCTCTCTGCAGAGATACACGGCGTCAGCCATCGTACAACATCCACTTAAAGGATTGTGGGGGACTTTACTAAGAAGTAGAAATCAATACACTGTCCCAGACAATACGTGTGAGTTATTTATGATAAAACAACCTGTTGATTGTTGTTTTTCAAAACAGAAAGGAATTATACATGAATAGCTACTCACTTAATTCCATCACATACATCAGTTATCTAGTTTCATACCATATTACCCTCTACTACACAAAACCCATCTATTCATATTTATAGTAGGGTTTAAAATGCATGATGGGTGTAAAGTTCAATGAACAACCACATTTTCCCCCACTGAAAATAACTCCTCAAATGCCAGTGCTCCCTTATTAAAAGAGATTTCTATCTTAAGAGTCTATTGACTTTGCACCCGTGCGTCAATCTAAGTAACATAACAAAAAAATCCCCATCAAAATCCATCAGTTTAAGCTAGAGATATGTCTCAATCCGCCAATGTCGGCCTTCCGCATCTGCGGTGGAAGGTGGCCGAGCTACTGCTGTGTTTGTCAGACCATGAGACATCCCAAAGATTGGTCTTCTCACAAAAACATCTGTAGCTTCCAAACGGTTTGGCCTATAAACAGGATTGTGTTCTCCGTTTTGCTCTACAAGCCCCACGGTACTCGCCTGATGTCCCAACGTCGGTCTGTAGTGTCCAAACCGTTTGGGCTACAAACTAATATGACCCCACTGTGGAAAGGGGAGACTCTCACGAACATGATGGTGTTCTCTGTTTAGTGTTTTCCACAAGTGGCACGGGACGTGTCTGAAGGTAGCTCATACTAATGGGTGGAAGTAGTTTTGTGCCAAGAAAAATAAGGGGTTAAATATGTGTCAAAACCTTATTCCTTATGGTAAATGTTTTCATGTCTTTTTTGCCATTTATGAATGTGTTATTCAATGCATTTCTATTGGCTACAGTAGTAAAGGCCACATTCAATATTTTATCAAATGGTTTTTTTTGTATACCCAGAGGTCCTAAAATTCAAATAGGCGGTTAATGGAAGTTGAATTGTGAAAGCAGGGTTTCTAGGGAACAGTGGGTCATCCCATATACGTTCTCAACAAACATCTCTCCCCTAAAAATCCATAGAGTAGCAACTTTCTCAGGAATTTTCTACAGGGAAACCTCCATGCCCAGAAACCATCTGTCAATGTAAAAGTTTGGTATTTATTCCGACTCTCAAAAGGCCTTTATCAGCACAGACTGTCAGAGCCCTGAGGAATAGGGTTGTATTTTATTACAGACACAACTGTTCAGGAAGGGAGAAAAAACTCACATATTTCAGTGAGCTAACATTAATTTCTCAGCCCAGCCTTTCTTCCAGTCCACAGGGTCTTTGCACGCTGTAACAGAGGTGGTTCAGTGAATCACACTCATGATGAGTAACCTTTCTTTGAGACCCAATGACTTGTGTTAGCTCCCCTGGGCTAGGCTGCCTAGGGTTTTAGTTCAGCGGGATAACATAGTTGTGTGGCTAGTAGGAGACCCGGGCTTGAACCCAGCCGGTCACATCCAAACTGTTGACTGGTACTGTAAGTATTCAGAACCTTTGCTATGAGACTCGAAATTGAACTCAGATGCATCCTGTTTCCATTGATCATCCTTGATGTTTCTCCAACTTGATTGGAGTCCAACTGTGGTAAATTCAATCGATTGAACATGATTTGGAAGGGCACACACCTGTTTATATAAGGCCTCATAGTAGAAAGTACATGTCCGAGCAAAAACCAAGCCATGAGATCGAAGGAATTGTCCATTGAGCTTTGATACAGGATTGTGTCGAGGCACAGTGCCAAGCTTGTAGTGTCATACCCAAGAAGACTCAAGGCTGTAATCGCTGCCAAAGGTGCTTCAACAAAGTACCGAGTAAAGAACACTTACAATTGATGTCGGAAGTTTACATACACCTTAGCCAAATACATTTAAACTCAGTTTTTCACAATTCCTGACATTTAATCCTAGTAAAAATTACCTGTTAGGTCAGTTAGGCTCACCACTTTATTTTAAGAATGTGAAATGTCAGAATAATAGTAGAGAGAATTATTTATTTCAGCTTTTATCTATTTCATCACATTCCCAGTGGATCAGAAGTTTACATACACTCAATTAGTATTTGGTAGCATTGCCTTTAAATTGTTTAACTTGGGTCAAACGTTTCGGGTAACCTTCCAAAAGCTTCCCACAATAAGATGGGTGAATTTTGGCCCATCCCCCCTGACAGAGCTGGTGTAACTGAGTCAGGTTTGTAGGCCTCCTTGCTCGCACACGCTTTTTCAGTTCTGCCCACACATTTTCTATAGATTGAGGTCAGCTTTGTGATGGCCACTCCAATACCTTTACTTTGTTGTCCTTAAGCCATTTTGCCACAACTTTGGAAGTATGCTTGGGGTCATTGTCCATTTGGAAGACCATTTGCGACAAACTTTAACTTCCTGACTGATGTCTTGAGGATGTTGCTTCAATATATCCACATAATTTTCCTGCCTCATGATGCCATCTATTTTGTGAAGTGCACCAGTCCCTCTGCAGCAAAGCACCCCACAACATGATCTGCACCCTCTGTGTTTCCCGTTGGGTGTGTATTTTCGGCTTGCAGCTCCACCTTTTTCTCAAACATAACGATGTTCATTATGGCCAAACAGTTCTTTATTTTGTTTCATCAGACCAGAGGACATTCTCTCAAAAGTACGATCTTTGTCGCATGTGCAGATGTAAACGTAGTCTGGCTTTTTTATGGCGGTTTGAAGCAGTGGCTTCTCTTGCTGAGCAGCCTTTCAGGATTGTCGATATAGGATCGTTTTACTGTGGATATAGATACTTTTGTACCCGTTTTTTCCACTATCTTCACAAGGGCCTTTGCTGTTGTTCTGGGATTGATTTGCACTTTTCGCACCAAAGTATGTTCATCTCTAGGAGACAGAATGTCCCATGGTGTTTATACTTGCGTACTATTGTTTGTACAGATGAACGTGGTACCTTCAGGCGTTTGGAAATTGCTCTCAAGGATGAACCAGGATTTWAAAAAATTCTGAGGTCTTGGCTGATTTCTTTTGATTTTCCCATGATGTCAAGCAAAGAGACACTGAGTTTGAAGGTTGGCCTTGAAATACATCCACAGGTACACCTCCAATCGACTCAAATTATGTCTATCAGACGCTTCTAAAGCCATTACATAATTTTCTAGAATTTTCCAAGCTGTTGGAATGAATTATAAGTGAAATAATCTGTCTGTAAACAATTTTTGGGAAAATTACTTGTGTCATGCACAAAGTAGATATACTAACCGACTTGCCAAAACTATAGTTTGTTAACAAGAAATTTGTGGAGTGGTTGAAAAACTAGTTTTAATGACTCCAACCTAAGTGTATGTAAACTTCCAACTTCAACTGTATGTAAATTAGATATTTGATGATTTTATTTTTGTAAAGAATTCTAAAAACCAGTTTTTGCTTTGTCATTATGGGGRATTGTGTGTCGATTGATGAGGGGGAAAAAACAATTTAATCAATTTTACAATAAGGCTGTAGCGTAACAAAATGTGGAAAAAGTCAAGGGGTCTGAATACTTTCCGAATACACTGTACGTGTACAATTCAGCACCACGTACAGCTCCACATTCAGTGCTGTACAGAGAATTTACACCACAGATTCAGCACCACGGTCAGAGTTAATTAGTAGCAAATGCAGATATCTTTTTACTCTGCATAAGCGGCACACACACTCTGACCCGCTGATCAAAGGAACAAAGCTGCAGTGAGGTCACCATGTTTGTGCCACAGATTGAGCCTCGGAGAAGGGAGGCTGGGCCATACAGAGACACTTAGAATGAATACATGCACACACACACACACACACACTGACCCCGTCACAGAGGATGAGAGGCTGGCCACAGAGAGAGGAGACAGGAGACAGAATGTCTCTTCCTGCTGCTAATCAGGAGGCTGATGTGAAGAGGCAGGGGAGAGAATGGAGTCAGCGTTGTGAGTGACACCTCATTGAGGAGGCATGACGTTTCATTTTTCCCCATGTTTCCGCACGCTTGCTTCGGCGACACACAGTTGATGATGCCTGCATCATGATGCACAGACAGAGACAACTCAATCAATAGGGAGCTTCAACAAAACACCTCTCTGAACACACACAGGTTCTAACACTCAGAGACTGTATATCTCATAGTCTGAGATAGGGTTTGAGGGACTTCATGTTATTTTTAGGTGACAGGAAGAATATGGTTAGGGGTAGCAATGAGCAATGTAACAATCATGGTGCAGCTTTATGTAATGATTGTGATGACTCTTCAACACATGTACTGTACAGACTCAGTCAATGTTTATTCAATCAGGAACTGCTGTCAAGGTGTGAATGGATGTCAAATACGATTTTAACATTATTTTAGAAAATGTCATAGAGTAGGTGTCTGCGTAAGTTGTCACATATGCAGACTTGGTCAAGGCCTTTTTCCATGTCACGATTGGATGGAATTCCAGGAAATGGTCATATGGTGTGTACATGCTGTAACAAACAGGGTTTCCACAGATGAAGAATCGACAAGGAGAATGACACCATAGGCCACCATAGTGTATATAAATTACAAACAAGCAGAAGAGTCAATATTCAATGGCAGAATAGGGTCTGTAAAAAGAGCTGGATTGCTAAGTAAGTATCCTGCATTATCAAACAGAAACCCCTTCCTCTGGGACAGAAGATAATCAGTGTATAATCTATTTCACTCTTCTAGTTGGGTAATGTAAGTCTATTACCTTGTATCAGATCAGAAGATAATGATCTATTTGAACCACTGGCTGTTGATAGGCAGAGTCTCTAACAGCATATGAATATTCATAGACGTTTAGTAAAGATTTAATGTCACCGGAGATGTAAGCTATGGAGCAGCTGTCATTTGGATCAGGTGTTCATCTTTTCCTATTGGATGCACCAAACATCTTTTACTTTCTGGATGCTGGTCCACTCATCACGGCACATTGAGTTGAGTGGGGTGCCCATTCTAGTAATTATATTCCTATGATTATTACATAATCATCAACACAATCTGCAGAAATGTCAACTGGAATAGAAACTAACTTCCCTGTCCACATAAAGTAGATACATGATATGCATTACAGTGTATCTCCAACTACAACTTACCTTGGCGTTGTCATTGATAGGAAAGGTTGATGTTACACTGCTTATCTGGCATACTGTACTCCACAACAGAGTTGACATTGACATTGTGTACCAATTTACAGATTACAGATATGTATCAATTCATTTTCTGTAACCAAGGTTGTGGAGGAGGTAAGAGAAGGGTTTAAGTTTATTTGTCACATGCGCCGAATACAACAGGTATTTCACCTTGCAGTGAAATGCTTACTTACAGGCTCTAACCAATAGTGCAATTTTAGGGTAAAAAATAGGTATTAGGTAAACAATAGATAAGTAAAGAAATATAAAAAACAGTAGTGAGGTTATATACAGGTGGTACCGGTACAGAGTCAATGTACTTGATTGAAAAAATAAGTTGTTGTATCCTTACTGTTGGTCCTTCAGCACCACCCTTTACAATACGACCAAGAGAGGTTAAACAAACATCACAAACAATGACACAGCTCTGAATAGGCTCTCTTTCTGGTATTTGTTAACAAACCCACTCATGCAAGGTGACAAATGACAAGCCAATATTTTATTTAGTGTTATTATAATAAATGCAGCCGTGATTCAGATACACACAGTCCTTGAACATGGACATAAAACTTAACATCGCTCCAAGGACAAACTGGGAAGAGTAATACAATTAAAGAGGAATTATGACCCTGTAAAATTGTAAGATACATTAACTCAGCAAAAAAATAAACTTCCCTTTTTCAGGACCCTGTCTTTCAAAGATAATTCGTAAAAATCCAAGTAACTCCACAGATCTTCATTGAAATGCGTTTAAATACTGTTTCCCATGCTTGTTCAATGAACCATAAACAATTAATGAACGAAAGAAAGATGCCCAGGGTCCATGCTCATCTGTATGAACGTGCCTTAGGAATGCTGCAAGGAGGCATGAGGACTGCAGATGTGGCCAGGGCAATAAATTGCAATGTCCGTACTGTGAGACGCCTAAGACAGCGCTACAGGGAGACAGGACAGACAGCTGATTGTCCTCGCAGTGGCAGACCACGTGTAACAACACCTGCACAGGATCGGTACATCCGAACATCACACCTGCGGGACAGGTACAGGATGGCAACAACAACTGCCCGAGTTACACCAGGAACGCACAATCCCTCCATCAGTGCTCAGACTGTCCGCAATAGGCTGAGAGAGGCTGGACTGAGGGGTTGTAGGCCTGTTGTAAGGCAGGTCCTCACCAGACATCACCGGCAACAACGTCGCCTATGGGCACAAACCCACCGTCGCTGGATCAGACAGGACTGGCAAAAAGTGTTCTTCACTGACGAGTCGCGGGTTTGTCTCACCAGGGGTTATGGTCGGATTCGCATTTATTGTCGAAGGAATGAGCGTTACACCGAGGCCTGTACTCTGGAGCGGGATTGATTTGGAGGTGGAGGGTCCATCATGGTCTGGGGCGGTGTGTTACAGCATCATCGGACTGAGCTTGTTGTCATTGCAGGCAATCTCAATGCTGTGCGTTACAGGGAAGACCTCCTCCTCCATCTTGTGGTACCCAGGTAGCCTAGTGGTTAGAGCATTGGGCCAGTAACCGAAAGGTTGCAAGATCGAATCCCCAAGGTAAAAATCTGCCATTCTGCCCCTGAACAAGGCAGTTAACCCACTGTTCCTAGGCCGTCATTAAAAATAAGAATTTGTTCTTAACTGATTTGCCTTGTTAAATAAAGGTTAAAAAAATAATAATATAAAAAAATAAAAAGGCTCATCCTGACATGACCCTCCAGCATGACAATGCCACCAGCCATACTGCTCGTTCTGTGCGTGATTTCCTGCAAGACAGGAATGTCAGTGTTCTGCCATGGCCAGCGAAGAGCTCCGATCTCAATTCCAGTGAGCACGTCTGGGATTTGTTGAATCGGAGTGTGAGGGCTAGGGCCTTTACCCCCAGAAATGTCCGGGAACTTGCAGGTGCCTTGGTGGAAGAGTGGGGTAACAGCATGAACTGGCAAATCTGGTGCAGTCCATGAGGAGGAGATGCACTGCAGTACTTAATGCAGCTGGTGTCCACACCAGATACTGACTGTTACTTACTTTTGGGGTCAAAATCCCCCCCTTTGTTCAGGGACACATTATTCTGTTTCTGTTTGTCACATGTCTGTGACACTTGTTCAGTTTATGTCTCAGTTGTTGAATCTTGTTAAGTTTATACAAATATTTACACATGTTAAGTTTTCTGAAAGTAAACGCAGTTGACAGTGAGAGGACGTTTCTTTTTTTGCTGAGTTTGTCTAAACATCCAGAAATGCACACGAGAAACATGATCCACTCTGACCTCGGAGCCAGGTCAGATGAGAGGCATTGAGGTGGAGGAATGAATTAATGAATACAAGAGGAGGAGAAGTGGGAGGATGGTGAAATAAAGGAGAAAGGAGTGGGAGAGAAGAGGGTCAAATAGGGGCAAGCTATTATGACTTCTAGAAAAAGAACACCTAGAGCACACACACAGAAGAGAACAGATGCAATTTTCCTTTTCCAGTTATGTTATCATTTCTTGAAGATACTATCTCCATTTGATGAGGGAAAATACCTTTTACAATAGAGAGAATCGGTCACTTCCTGTGCAAATTGCTGGGAGAATACCATGTCCGTGTCTTGTGATAAAACACCTGGTGCTGAGTGGAGAACAACAAAAAGGAGGATTCAAACATTGTATTCATATTCCTCTCACTATTATACAGAACATAAAGAACAGATTAAAGACGACATTAAAATAGCATTTGGACGCGTTGCTCTTGAACAACAGCCAGTGTCTAAAAGTCTTCCAAAAAAGGAAAGAAGAGAGAAACGTAAAATGATGCAACTATGAAGTTTTCAGTTCCTGGTGCTCTTTATCCACCTGTTAGTCAGTGTCTGTTGATGTAAGGGTCACATGGTTTCACTGACCTTTAATACCTATAGTAATACTGTTCTCATGTGGCTGTCAGCACTAATCCACTGGTTTAATCACAGTGCTGGAGGAACCAGACTATTTATCACACGGAGGGGGTCTCCTCTCTTCCTCTCCCCCTCCTCCTGGTCTCCTATCCTCTTTCCCCCCTGCCAATAAGGTTTGAAAGAGTTATCAGCCGCTGTAACGGAGCACCAGGGATCAATGGAACAATGCTGCTTAGAATTCTGGACACTTATCTTCTCCGTACAGCGCCACGTGCCATCTGACATGGCCCACGTTTCCTACGCACACACAAACACAAACACAGGTCTCACCCTCTCCCCTCCTCCACTTAATTAAGCGTGTTCTTTAAAAAAGCTCCTCAAACACCAGACTATGGAAGAGGGTGGATCTCCAATTTGGCTCGCGATCATATGTTTAGCAAATGCAGAATAACCTTTTCTATTGAATTTCATAATCAAAAAAATGTATCCTGTGTTTTTTGAGTAATAAATAAGCTGCTATTCAACTGACTGCCTGGCATAAAAGCCTTTCATTGTTGGCCTACTGCAGTTCCATTTTGAGAATTGACAAATTGACAAATTGAGACAAATTGAGGCTGTTCTGAGGGCAAATTAGGAAGGTGTTCGTAATGTTTTGTACACTCAATGTATATAGACAGTATATAATGGTATGTATAGACAGTATGGACAGTATATGAATAGAAAAGGTGTGTACAGCAGTAGTTATATAGGATGAACCATGACTACAATACTGTATTATACATATAAAGTGGGTGAAATAGTACGTAAACATTATTAAAGTGACCAGTGTTCAAAAACTCTATGTACAGGGTAGAGTACCGGGTGGTAGCTGGCTAGTAACAGTACGTTCAGGGCAGGGTACTGGGTGGAGGCCAGTTAGTGGTGAATGTTTAACAGTCTGAAGGCCTGGAGATAGAAGCTATTTCTCAGTCTCTCGGTCCCAGCTTTGATTCACCTGTACTGTCTCCTCCATTTATGGTCCCTTTATGTGTCACAATCAGAGTCAATGAGGACTGGTGCCAACGTGAGCTTAAAGTACCAGAATGTTTTTGCGTGGGTGTGTGTGCGTGTGTGTGTGTGTGTGTGTGTGTGTGTGTGTGTGTGTGTGTCGTTGTGTGTGTGGGTTTGGGTTTGTGTGTGTGTGTGTGTGGGTGTGTGTGTGTGTGTGTGTGTGTGTGTGTGTGTGTGTGTGTGTGTGTTTGCGTGCGTGCGTGCGTGCGTGCGTGCGTGTGTGTGTGTGTGTTTGCGTGCGTGCGTGCGTGCGTACTTGTCTGTGTACGTGCATCCATACGTACGTGCTCTTTACTACTGTGGGTAAAATCAGTTGAGTTCAACATCACCCTGAGAGAGAAAGGACCGCAGTGCCTTAATAAACACCGCCTACATTATCTCCATGCAGCCGCAATTATCCTGTCAGATTCACAGCCGGAGGTCATGTGACCAGCCAAGAGAGAGAATATCCTTCAATCTAACATGTCAACATCAGAGATAGATAAAAAATTGAATCAAATTACATTTTATTTGTCACATGSGCCGAATACAACAGGTGTAGTAGACCTTACCGTGAAATGCTTACTTACAGCCCCTTAACCAACAATGCAGTTCAAGAAATAGAGTTAAGAAAATATTTACTAAATGAACTAAAGTAAAAAATTCAAAGCAACACAAGAAAATGACATAACAATAATGAGGCTATATACAGGGAGTACCGGTAGTCGATGCGCGGGGGTACAGGTTAGTCAAGGTAGTTTGTACATGTAGGTTGGGGTAAAGTGACTATGCATAGATAATAAACAGCGAGTAACAGCAGTGTACAAAACAAGGGGGGGTGTCAACGTAAATAGTCCGTGTGGTCATTTGATTAATTGTTTAGCAGTCTTATAAATTGGGGGCAGAAGCTGTTAAGGAGCTTTTTGGACCTAGACTTGAAACTCCGGTACCGCTTGCCGTGCGGTAGCAGAGAGAACAGTCTATGACTTGGGTGACTGGAGCCTTTGACCATTTTTTGGGCCTTCCTCTGACACTGCCTAGTATATAGGTCCTGGAAAACAGGAAGCTTGGCCCCAGTGATGTATTGGGCCGTACTCACTATCCTCTGTGAATTGAACCATTTTCCTGTCCTGCTAAGCCTTCAAAATGTAAGAAGTACTTTTGGGTGTTAGGGAAAATGTATGGAGTAAAAAGTACATTATTGGGCCTCCCAAGTGGCGCAGCGTAACTACAGATCCGGGTTCTGTAACAGCCGGCAGCAACCGTGAGACCCATGAGGTGGCGCACAATTGGCCCAGCTTCGTCCGAGTTAGGGGAGGGTTTGGCTGGCCGGGATGTCCTTGTCCCATCGTGTTCTAGTAACTCCTGTGGCAGTCCGGGCGCATGCACACTGACTTCGTCGACAGTTGTACGGTGTTTCCTCCGACACATTGGTGCAGCAGGCTTCCGGTTTAAAAGCGCTCCGTACGGGAGTTGCAGCGATGGGACACGACTGTAACTACCAATTGGATATCATGAAATTGGGGAGAAAAAGGGGTAAAAAGTACAACAACAAAAAACAAGTACATTATTTTATTTAGGAATGTAGTGGAGTAAAAGTAAAAGTTGTAAAAAATAGTAAAGTACAAATACCCCAAAAACGACTTAAGTAGTACTTTAAAGTATTTTTACTTAAGTACTTTACACCACTTTAAACCCTCACATGATGAGTAATCTTGCCATGACATAATATACTTTTGTAATCTATGTATTTGTGAGGAAAAATGGCGACCCACCACCACTTTGTCAATCTACGCAAAAGAGGCTTTTAATGTTTACCAGGAATCCTTTAACTTCAGAGCTGTACAGCATGGAACAGAAAGATTTAAAAGGAGGTTTCTTTTCAGATCTGTCTATGCGCTGTCCACAGATGGGATTTGTATATCTCATGCCCTCCCCCTTGACCTAAGGGGCTGGTACTCTTGACCAGAGTACRAAGAACAAGTTCACGTTTTACCGCCTGAATAGACCTTCTCTTTGACTGTCTAATGCTTGGAGAGAGCTTCACTCCGCTAGAGCGATGACAAACCCTGTCTTTCTCTCCCTTTACCTTGGCATTCATGACACTTGACATCCAAGTGCTTTCAGCTGTCAAGGACATTGCTATCCCCCTTTCACCCAACCTCCATCCCTAAAACAACCCTTTATACATCAGTTGTCAAATCGAGAAGCTCCTTGCTTTCAAGAGAAACCATTTTAATTACTGCCTGTCTCTGAGGTCCATCCCATATTCATGTAAGAAAACCACATAAAGGACAGTAAGTGGTGGGAAGAAGAGATGAGAGGATGGGGTAACTGAGTTTCTGTGGTCACACTCAGCCTACCACTGAAGGCGTCTTTCTGTGAGTCACACAGACCAGGCGATCAGGTCAGTGTTCTGTATAATGACGATCAGGTCAGTGTTCTGTATAATGACGATCAGGTCAGTATTCTGTATAATGACGATTGGGTCAGTGTTCTGTATAATGACGATCAGGTCAGTGTTCTGTATAATGGCGATCGGGTCAGTATTCTGTATAATGACGATCAGGTCAGTATTCTGTATAATGACGATCGGGTCAGTATTCTGTATAATGACGATCGGGTCAGTGTTCTGTATAATGACGATCGGGTCAGTGTTCTGTATAATGACGATCGGTCAGTTTCTGTATAATTGACGTTTACCTGTATGTGTCTGGAATATATTACAGAAAACTGAGGAAAAGTTACTGACAACAAGCACATATGATGCTGGTGGTGGATAATCAGACAGAAGCTGAAAGTGTTATGTTTCAGCTTGGTGAATTCAATTTAAGGTTTTCTTTACAAGGTTGAGAAACATGTTGTGAAAGTATTTATATCAGACCTAGAAAGTGTGTGGTGAAAAAAAACTATTACAAGAACAAAAGTGAAAGAATACTGTAGTGGCCAGTTACTTGATAGTAAATGTTAAAATGTTTCATTACAGTAAATGTATTAACAATCTCAAACCGAAACTGTCCAATAAGAGGACAAAATTCCTTGCTGGTTTCAGGGGGAGGTAAACCTGAAAAACTTGTTGTTGTTTTTCTTAGTGCAAGGCAGAAGGGCTTGGCACCACTCTCTTGATTGTATTACTGGACTAAACTGAAAAGACCACTGCATAGGAAAAGAAATGTTCATGAAAACATGTTTTACTGACATAGACACAGGAAATGACATCCCTTCAAATGTTTTACTGACATAGACACAGAAATGACATACCTTCCAAATGTTTTACTGACATAGACACAGGAATGACATCCCTTCCAAATTTTACTGACATAGACAGCGAAATGACATCCCTTCCAAATGTTTTACTGACATAGACACAGGAAATGACATCCCTTCCAAAGTTTTACTGACAATAGACACAGGAAATGACATCCCTCCAAAGTTTTACTGACATAACACAGGAAATACATCCTTCCAAATGTTTGATCACTTTGTTTGTTTAATTTAGATACATGGCTGTGTCTGGTGGTGGCAGACCAGCTCTCTCCATATCTTGTTTTCCTCTTGATAAACACAACAGACATTGTGCAAACACACCTGCTATTACAACCTCAAACCTATCACTACCCACCAATTAGCTCATTGAAAAATAACCTGTTGACAACTAACTGAGTCAGACACGTCATGAAGCACATACTGTAGAGTACTGAGGTAAAAATGTAAAAATATGTCAAATACTTAAATTCATGAAGCACTAGCACCTATTGTTCCATAGTGCAATCCACCACCACACACATGCACCCACGCACCCAAACACGAAATGCAACCACACACACCACACACACACACACACACACACACACACACACACACACACACACACACACACACACAACACACACACACACACCACACACACACACACACACACACACACACCACACACACACACACACAACACCCACACACACACACCACACACACACACACACAACACATACACACACACACATACACATATGCACATTCACACACACACTCATAGCTCTGCTGCTCAGGGACGTGAACTTACCTTGAGCATAAGGAGCCTGATGACAGCAGAGAGTTCCCCTCTCTGAGGGTCATGCCTCTCATTCCAACTCACACACACCAGAGAACACCTTCCTAACTGCCGGCATAGAACTAGCCTTGAATCCTCCACAGTGCTAGTTGAGTGAAATTTAAGCTGCAGTACGATATTCAGTGGTGGCAAAACAAAACCCATGGTTCCTACGTTCATCCTGAAGAAGCTCTCAAGAACACAAATATGTTTTCAATGGAAACTCATTTAATTTTGTGGAAGGCTGTACTGAAGGCAAGAGGGTCGAGAATAATGTTGGTGGGAATGAAAACAGGATATTGAAAAGATTATAATGGCACAGGAGTAACGCAGTGAGTTATGGCTGAATCCTACCAATATGTTACTCAACCTTCAGCCATTGATGTTGAGATTGGCATTGGCAAGTTATGCAACTTTACCTCAAATTGCGTATTGCCCTTGATTGATTGAACTCTTAATCACACCCTTCTCCAAGTGTTTGTTTTACCTGACACATCTGAAGTGGGGATGAAGCGCTGTTGAAGGGTGTCCCAGCCACAGCAGTGATGGCTCACCTAATAATCTTGGACATAAATCTAATCTCTACTCGTCAGGTTTATTCTGTCGGGATCTCTTCAAATCCATCACTCTGTGTGTGTGTGTGTGTGTGTGTGTGTGTGTGTGAGAGAGAGTGAGTGAGAGAGAGAGACACATGAGGCTTCTGCTCTCTGCTAAGCCAAACCAGGCTGATGAATCACAGTACATGACAGACAGAGTGGATGCTGGCATTTTACAGGAAATCTTCTGGGAATAAAAAGGCCTCACTTCTGGGAAGGCCTCACTTCTGTTGGGCAGAGTTCTGGGGGAGAGAGAGGGAGAGAGAAAGAGAGGGAGAGAGAAAGAGAGAGAGCGAGAGAGAGAATGGGAGATGGGAAGGGAGATTGAGCTATAGAGAGAGGAAGGGAGAGCAAGAGAGCGGAATAAAGAGAGAGAGAGTTTAGAGGTGTCACGACTTCCACCGAAGTCGGTCCCTCTCCTTGTTCGGGTGGCGTTCGGCGGCCGACGTCACCGGCCTTCTAGCCATCGCCGATCCACTTTTAATTTTCCATTTGTTTTGTCTTTGTTTTACACACCTGGTTTCAATTCCCCAATTACATGTTCATTATTTAACCCTCTGTTTTCCCCATGGTTTTTGTGCGTGATTGTTTTATGTATGTTTGGTCTGTTATTGTGGGCTCAGTATTATGACATGTTATTGGAATATTTGAGTAAAGTTACTTGTGTTACTCATCTCTGCTGTCCTGTGCCTGACTCCTCTGCACCAGCTACACCCAGACTACTACAAGAAGTTAAACTGTCTGTGACTCTGTGGCGGATGTCTGTCCAGAGCGCCAAACAGAGAATGGCCACCCTCAGGGCAGTCAATGATAATTTTCCTAATTAATTATCAAAGTAGAAATACGATTGTTTAAAAGCATTATGGAACTCAATGACTGTACAATGACTGTTAACATAGTGTTCCATGGCAGTACAAGGTTATCTGGTACAGCTGTGAAGATGAATAATAATATCTGATATAGTTATAGTGTTCTGGAGGGCGAGGGTCTGCAATACTAATCGGTGCTGAAGCTTATTTTCAGCAGGGCACACAATGCACCACACACACACACACACACACACACACACACACACACACACACACACACACACACACACACACACACA
>NC_036869.1:8906907-8907911 GCF_002910315.2 Salvelinus sp. IW2-2015
CACGCACACACACACACATACACACACCACCATTGTGTTTAATCTGAATAAATGTCAACAGCTCTCCAGAGGAAACTTTAGACAACAATTTACTGAGCCCTTGAGTAAAGCATTGTCATAAAAGTTGGGGTGAGAACTTAAATCAATTAATCTATCAATCCTGAAACAATAGTCTTTAGAATATAAGAAGGCAAGCAAAAGCCTAATCTTACGACGCTCACAAGATCTATGGAAAAAGTGACACAGATTGATGAGGGAGGATAGAAAGCAAATCAATGATCAGAAATGACGAGGCTCCTCAGAGACAGTTAGTCATTTAGCTTTAGTGAGGGAGAGGAGAGGAAAGGATGCATGGCATGCCACAGTGTGCACTAAGTCATGAGAGTATTCACCCTCGCTCCTCCTGCCTCGATGCTCAGCTTAAATGGTTTGGTTGATGACACTGTCTATGGCGATGCCAATGATTTATACCAACAACATTAGTATAACAATGGAATAGGTTGGGGAGATAGGACAAACACTGCTCAGATGCGTGCCTCACTTCCTAAGGGAATAATATTACTGAGAAATAAGGGAATAACATTACTGAGAAATTGGAAAACTGGGTTAAAGATGCCTGCATGCCAAATGGCCCCCTATTCTCTATGTAGTGCTTTACATGTGACACTGTCAACAGTAGTCCACTATATAGGGAATAGGATGCCATTTGGGACACAACCTGTGAATAACTAGCTTTGCTCAGACTTGCAGCACTCAAATTGGGTGAAGCTCAAAATCTTGAAAGCAACATGCAATCATTCACTGCTGCTGTAAACTCAATTGATAGTGATACATTGCAGTTTAATGAAAAATCCTTGTTCAAGATGATATTATATTGTAGGCAACAGCCCACTTGATTGTCAGTGTAACATATTTCATATACAGTGGGGCAAAAAAGTATTTAGTCAGCCACCAATTGTGCAAGTTCTCCCACTTAAAAAGATGAGAGAGGCCTGTAATTTTCA
>NC_036869.1:8915316-8926806 GCF_002910315.2 Salvelinus sp. IW2-2015
TACAGGTCTGTGAGAGCCAGAAATCTTGCTTGTTTGTAGGTGACCAAATACTTATTTTCCACCATAATTTGCAAATAAATTCATTAAAAATCCTACAATATGATTTTCTGGATTTTTTCCCCTCATTTTGTCTGTCATAGTTGAAGTGTACCTATGATGAAAATTACAGGCCTCTCTCATCTTTTTAAGTGGGAGAACTTGCACAATTGGTGGCTGACTAAATACTTTTTTGCCCCACTGTACATTCATACATATGTTAACATCCATGCTGTCACATCTGCCACAGTTTTGGGTATACCATCAACAAGCATGATGCATGTACTCTGTGAATGCATAACACTGTAGCATTTTGACACATACCCCATGTCCCTGTCCAATCCATTACTACCATCCCCCTTCCACCCTTCCAAACGAGACAAATCTTTATTTACAACAGACATCCATCACAGAACACTAAAACATTTAATTAAAGGGATAAGAAGAGGTCACATCAAGGCCATGATCAACAGCATACGTTTGGCATTATCCTAACCTATCGTGCTGATGCATATTAATGTGACTCTGATGAACGATACAGTCGTTGGGTTTCTTTACAGGCCAATGTACCTACCGTGTCTAATAGCCAAGTCAAATAGCATGAGGACAAAGAGTAGAGACGTCTCTTAGACACAACTAGCCTATGGTAGTCCCTGCCACCTTTAGAAATGACCGATCATTGACTCACAGAGCACGGATGTGTCCAGGGGATCAGACATCAACCTTTCTTGGATGTGACCAATGATGTATAGTTGAAGTTGGAAGTTTACATACACTTAGATTGGAGTCATTAAAACTCGTTTTTCAACCACTCCACAAATTTCTTGTTAACAAACTATAGTTTTGGCAAGTCGGTTAGGACATCTACTTTGTGCATGACACAAGTAATTCTTCCAACAATTGTTTACAGACAGATTATTTCACTTACAATTCACTGTATCACAATTCCAGTGGGTCAGAAGTTTTGAATGTGCCTTCAAACAGCTTGGAAAATTCCAGAAAATTATGTCATGGCTTTAGAAGCTTCTGATTAAATTACATAATTTGAGTCAATTGGAGGTGTACCTGTGGATGTATTTCAAGGCCTACCTTCAAACTCAGTGCCTCTTTGCTTGACATCATGGGAAAGTCAAAAGATATCAGCCAAGACCTCAGAAAAAAAAGACTGGTTCATCCTTGGGAGCAATTTCCAAGCTCCTGAAGGTACCACGTTCATCTGTACAAACAATAGTACGCAAGTATAAACACCATGGGACCACGCAGCCGTCATACCGCTCAGAAAGGAGACGCCTTCTGTCTCCTAGATATTAACGTACTTTGGTGCGAAAAGTGCAAATCAATCCCGGAACAACAGCAAAGGACCTTGTGAAGATGCTGGAGGAAACAGATACAAAAGTATCTATATCCAGAGTAAAACGAGTCCTATATCGACATAACCTGAAAGGCCGCTCAGCAAGGAAGAAGCCACTGCTCCAAAACCGCTATAAAAAAGCCAGGCTACGGTTTGCACCTGCACATGGGGACAAAGATCGTACTTTTTGGAGAAATGTCCTCTGGTCTGATGAAACAAAAATAGAACTGTTTGGCCATAATGACCATCGTTATGTTTGGAGGAAAAAGGTGGAGGCTTGCAAGCTGAAGAACACCATCCCAACCGTGAAGCACGGGGMGGCAYCAWCKWGMTGMGGGYGTGCTTTGCTGCAGGAGGGACTGGTGCACTTCACAAAATAGATGGCATCATGAGGCAGGAAAATTATGTGGATATATTGAAGCAACATCTCAAGGCATCAGTCAGGAAGTTAAAGCTTTGTCGCAAATGGGTCTTCCAAATGGACAATGACCCCAAGCATACTTCCAAAGTTGTGGCAAAGCGTTGGAGCTGAGTTGTCTGCACTGCTATTTATTTCACCGACACGGTTGTGTTGTGAGGAAACTGGAAATAAGCTTTCAGATAAAACACTTTTCCAAACACCTGAGCTATTAAAACAGAGTGAGGTTTTCAACACACCAGTCATATGCTAATGCGGTAAAAATGAATATTGTGTGCTGACCGCCGATGTAATCACACATAAATGATTGTGTACTACCGTCACATGTAAATGACTGTGTACACTGGCAGCTAAAGTGGCACGCAACAAGTGGAATAACAGATTACTCAAATATAATGGTTGAACTCGTGGTGCTTTTGAGTTGATGAGAATAGGGCATAGGCTACCCAGTAAACATGTCATATGCTTCCATAATACTGATGGGGGGGGTCTTTCAAATGCAGGCTATTTCCACAGACCCTTCCACACTGATGGGTAGAAGGGTTTGTCAAACTGTACATACACCTCTGATACCTCRTAAATAAATACAACATGTCCTTGTTTGTAGAGCTGTTTAAACCATGACAACAATATGTAAATTATATTACACTTGTCTTAATAGTCTACTGTAATCAATAACATCGTATAACTTTCTGTTAGAAGTAAATTTAATACCGAGCCCCATAAAACATTTTTTCAATCGTTTAATCTCTTGCCGTAAAATCTGCTACTATAAATTTAACGACTCTGGTTCAGCTTTGTGTGTACAATGTGAGTTCAGCCTCAGCACCCAGGAAATTTGATATTTTGTGTGGATACAGGAGGAGGCAGATATGGCCTGTACTAAACATAGCTGTGTGTGTATGCGCGTGCGCGTGTGCGCGTGCGTGTGCGTGTATGCTAAGTACTCTGGTTCATCCAGTGTGTGTGTGTGTGTGTTCATGGATCTAATTCTAATTGTACTTACAGTTCCAATATATCAGTACCTACCTGTAGGCCTATGTGGCTGGGATTCAAAATAAAATAGAAAGGTGTATTTTTTACAATTTTAAAGTTTGGTTTTGTAAAGTCAATATGTGGCTGAATAGGAAATAGATGTTTGTAGGGAAGCCGTTCCCGTTCATTCTTTTGGATATTCCTGGATTGATCTCCAGTGCTTCTCCCAGACTGTCGCTGTCCAGTGGCATGTGGTGCTGAGCTTCAGAATTCCAATTCCGTCGCTGTCCGCTTTAATGGTTCTGAATCTCCTATCGCCGCTATTACAGTTAAACAACATCAGAAGTTTTACTCTTGAGACAAATATCACTGCAGTTAATTTCATAAATGTATTAGACCACAAACTAGTCCATGAACTCAATGAAGCTGATACGAAACTATATTACCACATGGATATTGATTTTGATACTCAGAGAAACCTTTACAAACATTTTACTGGACATGTTTGWCATTGTCTTTCATTAACAGGCAAATTTCCTTGTTGGAATTCCTGGAAAAGTCATGACCTTGAAAATCATTTGTTCACAGAATGCCCTTTTCAAGGTCCTTTTCAAAATAAAACTTTTACTCTTACTTATGATTTTGCTTCCTTCTTCAATCGATTCAGTTATGGGCATTAGGTCTAGTGTAGGCCGATAAAAAAATTGATTTTCTCTAGAGTCAGCCTCATTCAGTTTAAGGAGAAATTACAAATTACAACCTAACCTTGAGTCAAGGATGATCCTCCACATACAGTATGTACAAGTATCTGTTCACTACATTTGTTGACTTCTTTTTCTGTGAATGGACTGAAGGACATGTTTTCAGCTTGCCGTTAATTTTACGAGTGTTCGGGAAAGGTGGAGTAATTCACATTGGAAGAGAGATTTGTCAATATCTCATAAATTGGAGTCAGACACATGCAAAGATTGTTTTCGGTTGAAAAACCATCTCCTTAAGGCTCTCTAATGCATTAACACTCCATGGAATGCCATGCCTACAAGGGATGCATTACACAGAGCAATTTGCTGTGTCTCTTTCTGATTTCACTCATGCATATTATTTCAGCAAATAAACTGAAACCAGAAATTGAAAGCAGTGAAAGAAGTAAAAAGCGGCGAAGAGACTCATCTCGATAGACATATCATTTGACACAACTGACAGTGTATCCCATGCACCTCTCCACTACAGGGACATGACATCTCTAAAGGGACAAAGAGGATTGAACAAGCTAAGGATTCTTTACATGCTTACATTATTCTAAAGCACTTTTTATGTGCTTACATGATTCTTACTTATTGTATTTACACACTTTTTCTCCCCAATTTCGTGACATCCAATTGCGATCTTGTCTCATCGCTGCAACACGGGCTCAGGAGAGGCGAAGGTTGAGTCATGCGTCCTCCGAAACATGACCCGCATAATCGCGCTTCTTAACATCCGGGTCTGTAGTGACGCCTGAAGCACTGCGATGCAGTGCCTTAGACCGCTGCGCCACTCGAGAGGCCGTGCTTACATTATTCTAAAGCAGAATATATACTGAGTGAACAAAACATTAAGAACACCTTCCTAATATTGAGTTACACCCCACTTTTGCCCTCAGAACAGCCTCAATTTGTCAGGTCATGGACTCTACAAGTGTCGAAAGCGTTCCATAGGGATACTGGCTCATGTTAACTCCAATGCTTCCCACAGTTGTGTCAAGTTGGCTGGATGTCCTTTGGGTGCTGGACTATTCTTGATACACATGGGAAACTGTTGAGTGTGAAAACCCAGCAGCGTTGCAGTTCTTGACACACTCAAACCGGTGCGACTGGCATCTACTACCACACCCCGATCAAAGGCACTTAAATCTTTTGCCTTGCCCATTCACCCTRTGTTGTCTCAAGGCTTAAAAATCCTTCTTTAACGTGTCTCCTCCCCTTCATCTACACTGATTGAAGTGTATTTAACAGGTGACATCAATAAGGGATTATAGCTTGCACCTTGATTCACCTGGTCAGTCTATGTCATGGAAATAGCAGATGTTCCTAATGTTTTCTACACTCAGTGTACAGTGCCTTCAGAAAGTATTCATACCCCTTGACTTATTCCACATTTTGTTGTGTTACAGCCTGAATTCCAAATGGATTTTTTTTTTCTTTCTCACCCATCTACACACAGTACCCCATAATGACAAAGTGAAAACARATTTTTGCTCATTTACAAAAGTATTCACATCCAGAGTCAATGCAGCTTTGCCAGCGATTACAGCTGTGAGACTTTCTGGGTAAGTCTCTGAGTGCTTTGCACACCTGGATTGTACAATATTTGCCCATTATTCTTTTCAACTTTATTTAAACTCTGTCAAATTGGTTGTTGATTGTTGCTAGACAACCATTTTCATGTCTTGCCATAGATTTTCAAGCAGATTTATGTCAAAACTGTAAACTCAGCCACTCAGGAACATTCACTCTCATCTTGGTAAGCAACTCCAGTTTATATTTGGCCTGGTGTTTTAGGTTATTGTCCTTCTGAAAGGTGAATTCATCTCCCAATGTCTGGTGGAAAGCAGACTGAACCAGGATTTTCTCTAGGATTTTGCCTGTGCTTAGCTCCATTTTGTTTACTTTTTATCCTGAAAAACTCCCCAATCCTTAACGATTACAAGCATACCCATTACACGATGCAGCCACCCCTATGTTTGAAAATATGGAGAGTGGTACTGTTGTATTGGATTTGCCCCAAATGTAACACTTTGTATTCAGGACAACAAGTTAATTGCTTTGCCAAATTGTTTTGCAATATTGCTTTAGTGCCTTGTTGCAAACAGGATGCATGTTTTGGAGTATTTTTATTCTGTACAGGTTTCCTTATTTTCACTCTTTCAATTAGGCTAGTATTGTGGAGTAACTACAATGTTGTTGATCCATCCTCAGTTTTCTTCTATCACAGTCTTTAAACTCTGTAACTATTTTAAAGTCAACATTGGACTCATGGTGAAATCCCTGAGCGGTTTCCTTCCTCTCCGGCAAGTGAGTTAGGAAGGACGCCTATATCTTTGAAGTGACTGGGTGTATTGATACACCATCCAATGTGTAATTAATAACTTCACCATGCTCAAAAGGATAGTCAATGTCTGCTTTTTGATTTTTACCGATCTACCAATAGGTGCCCTTCTTTGCAAAGCATTGGAAAACCTCTCTGGTCTTTTGTGGTTGAATTTGTGTTTGAAATTCACCGCTCGACTGAGGGATCTAACAGATAATTGTATGTGTGTGGTACAGAGATGAGGTAGTCATTCAAAAATCATGTTCACCACTATTATTGCACACAGAGGGATACCATGCGACTTATTATGTGACTTGTTAAGCACATTTTTACTCCTGAACTTATTTAGGCTAGACATAAAACAAAAGGTTGAATACTTATTAACTTAATTAAGACATTTCAGATGATCATTTTTCATTCATTAGTAAAAGTTTCTAGAAACATAATTCCACTTAGACATTGTGGGGTATTGTGTTTAGGCCGGTGACCAACAATCCCAATTTAATCCATTTTAAATTCAGGCTGTAACACAAAAAAAATGGAAAGAGTCAAGGGGTGTGAATACTTTCTGAAGATACTGTATGTGCTTAACCAGCCATGACCTCTTAACACCAATCATAAGCCCTACAGAAGCATAGACATCAGCCAATAACAATAGAGTGATGTGCATGTGATGTGTAAAATAATACTGACTATTAAGTACTGTGAATAATACTGTATATTTGTCTATGATTCCACAGCCCTTGTGAACACTAAATGTTCACATTAAACTAGAGAGCAACAGAGTTCCACAAGAAACACATAATTGCAGTGTAATTATAGCAATGACAATGGAACAGAGACAGGTGGCATGTTAAATAGACCTTAATGTATTGTTAATGGGCTTTGTCAACTGTTTTAAACAAAAAGCATCTTTGAGAAACCAAAAGGTTATTCTGTGGTTCGGATGCTTAGGGTGGGGGTTTATATAAAAATTAGACAAGCAGAAATAAGTAGCTATTATCAATCATTAATGCACTCTGGTAGGTATATTGTAGTCATGTACAGTGACATAGTTTTTGTTTGCTTAAGTCTTACAATCTTACCACGATTTAAAGTCCAGAATCACTTTCAAAAATTGCAACAGCACAACTGTCTACTTTGACCTCGTTCAACAATCCCTCATGGACCAAAAGCCTTCTCATTGGACCACAGCCATTCAGGCTGTCAGATTTAACTAAGAAAATTTAATTTTGTCTAATTTCCATATTTGGTAAAGCAATCTAGGAGTCCCGCATCTTATTCACTCTGACTGACAATCTGTGAACCTGATTTACTTTGTCAAACTTCAGAGAAAAGAGAAGACAGCCGTGTCTGTCTGTTGGTACTGACGTGCGTGAAGAGCATATAKTAGATATCTCTCTATACAGGAATACTGTATATGTGTATACAGTGCATTCTCAAAGTATTCAGACCCCTTGACGTTTTCCCCATTTTGTTACGTAACAGCCTATATCTTAAACTTGATTAAATATAACATTTCCTCATCAATCTACACACAGGTGTTTAGATTTTTTTGCAAATGTATAAAAAATAAAAAGAAACAGATACCTAATTCACATAAGTATTCAGACCCTTTGCTATGAGACTCGAAGTTGAGCTCAGGTGCATCCTGTTTCCATTGATCATCCTTGAGATGTTTCTACATCTTGATTGGAGTCCAGCTGTGGTAAATTCAATTGATTGGACATGATTTGGAAAGGAACACACCTGTCTACATAAGTTCCCACAGTTGACAGTGCATGTCAGAGCAAAAACCAAGCCATGAGGTTGAAGGTATTGTCCGTAGAGATCCGAGACAGGATTGTGTCGAGGCACAGATCTGGGGAAGGGTACCAAAACATTTCTGCAGCATTGAAGGTCCCCAAGAACACAGTGGCCTCCATTATTCTTAAATGGAAGAAGTTTGGAACCACCAAGACTCTTCCTAGAGTTGGCCGCCCGGCCAAACTGAGCAATCGGGGGAGAAGGGCCTTGGTCAGGGAGGTGACCAAGAACCCGATGGTCACTATGACAGAGCTCCAGAGTTCCTCTGTGGAGATAGGATAACCTACCAGAAGGACAACCATCTCTGCAGCACTCCACCAATCAGGCCATTATGATAGAGTGGCCAGACGGAAGCCGCTCCTCAGTAAAATGAAAACCCACTTGGAATTTGCCAAAAGGCACCTAAAGGACTTTCAGACTATGAGAAACAAGATTCTCTGGTCTGATGAAACCAAGATTGAACTCTTGGAATGTGAAAAGCTGTCCTCAAGGCAAAGCATGGCTACTTTGATGAATCTAATATCTAAAATATATTTTGATTCGCTTCACACTTTTTTGATTACTACATGATTCCATGTGTGTTATTTCATAGTTTTGATGTCTTCACTACTATTCTACAATGTAGAAAATTGTTTAAAAAATAAAGAAAAACCCTTGAATGAGTAGGTGTGTCCAAACTTTTGACTGGTACTGTATGTCTTTATAAAGGGAATCTACATGGATCTGTCTCTGAGTAGGACCAAACATGCAACAAAGGAAGCATAAAGGAGACATGAAGTAGATCAGTAGTTGTCACTCGTATTCAATCTAAAGGGAAGCTGCTGCAGTATCTTTAGAAAGAACACAAAAGGACCAGTAAGTTAGAAAACGTCTTTCCTGTTGTTCATTAGGATAATTGGAGTAGTTTGACATCCAGAGTACTCACTTTTCCCTCTATTGACACAAGTGAACTATGTCATACATCCATTCTATACAGCCTACTACTGCAACACTACTGAGTGAACTATATCATACTTCCATTCTATACAGATTCCTACTGCAACACTACTGAGTGAACTATGTCATACGTCCATTCTATACAGCCTACTACTGCAACCCCACAGCAACTCTCCCAAGCCTCCCCCATTTCTCCTTCACCCAAATCCAGATAGCTGATGTTCTTAAAGAACGTGCAGCTGTGCAGCCGTATTCATCGACCTGGCCAAGGCTTTCGACTCTGTCAATCACCACATTCTTATTGGCAGACTCAACAGCCTTGGTTTCTCAAATGATTGCCTCGCCTGGTTCACCAACTACTTCTCTGATAGAGTTCAGTGTGTCAAATCGGAGGGCCTGTTGTCCGGACCTCTTGCAGTCTCTATGGGGGTGCCACAGGGTTAAATTCTCGGGCCGACTCTCTTCTCTGTATACATCAATGATGTCGCTCTCGCTGCTGGTGATTCTCTGATCCACCTCTACGCAGATGACACCATTCTGTATACTTCTGGCCCTTCTTTGGYCACTGTGTTAATAAACCTCCAGACGAGCTTCAATGCCATAAAACTCTCCTTCTGTGGCCTCCAACTGCTCTTAAATGCTAGTAAAACTAAATGCATGCTCTTCAACCGATCACTGTCCGCACCTGCCCGCCCGTCCAGCATCACCACTCTGGACGGTTCTGACTTAGAATATGTGGACAACTACAAATACCTAGGTGTCTGGCTAGACTGTAAACTCTCCTTCCAGATTCACATTAAGCATCTCCAATCCAAAATTAAATTTAGAATCGGCTTCCTATTTCGCAACAAAGCATCCTTCACTCATGCTGCCAAACATACCCTCGTAAAACTGACCATCCTACCGATCCTCGACTTCGGCGATGTGATCTATAAAATAGCCTCCAACACTCTACTCAACAAATTGGATGCAGTCTATCACAGTGGCATCCGTTTTGTCACCAAAGCCCCATATATCACCCACCACTGCGACTTGTACTCTCTCGTTGGCTGGCCATCGCTTCATACTCGTTGCCAAACCCACTGGCTCCAGGTCATCTACAAGTCTCTGCTAGGTAAAGCCCCGCCTTATCTCAGCTCACTGGTCACCATAGCAGCACCCACCCGTAGCACGTGCTCCAGCAGGTATATCTCACTGGTCACCCCCAAAGCCAATTCTCCTTTGGCCGCCTTTCCTTCCAGTTCTCTGCTGCCAATGACTGGAACGAACTGCAAAAATCACTGAAGCTAGAGACCCATATCTCCCTCACTAACTTTAAGCACCAGCTGTCAGAGCAGCTCACAGATCACTGCACCTGTACATAGCCCATCTGTAAACAGCCCATCCAATCTACCTCATCCCCATACTGTATTTATTTATTTATCTTGCTCCTTTGCACCCCAGTATCTCTACTTGCACATTCATCTTCTGCACATCTACCATTCCAGTGTCTAATTGCTATATTGTAATTACTTCTCCTCSATTAATGCCTTACCTCCCTTATCTTACCTAATTTGCACTCACTGTATATAGATTTTTATTTTTTCTACTGTACTATTGACTGTACGTTTGTTTATTCCATGTGTAACTGTGTTGTTGTATGTGTCGAACTGCTGTGCTTTATCTTGGTCAGGTCGCAGTTGAGCCTGCGTGGCCTACCTGGTTAAATAAAGGTGAAATAAAATAAAAAATATATATAAATACTGAGTGAACTATGTCATACATTCATTCTATACAGATTCCTACTGCAACACTACTGAGTGCAACACGCTCTACCATGCCCCTTTCTGTTTCCATCCTCACGATTTCTCTCCTCCTAATCCTACTCAAATTCAAATTCAAATTCAAGCTGCTTTATTGGCATGAAAAACATTGTGTCAATATTGCCAAAGCAACAATGTATACAATATACATTGTAATACAATTAAAACAATGACAAATAATAATATAGAATGGCAGTAAATAATAATACAAAATTAAATTGTAAGTCGCTCTGMATAAGAGCGTCTGCTAAATGACTTAAATGTAAATGTAACTGTAAATATAAAAAATAGTAACAATAAAATGGTAACAGTCAATAGTCGAATGTAATGTATGGTGTAATGCACCACTACCACCACCACCATCATTAAACTGCTATCATTACCATTACCACCCATACCATTACTATTTGGAATGATAAACAACAATAATAATACTAATAACAATAACAGTATTAACAATAACAGTCATAATAAGTAAGTTACTGCTTACTATGCAGATGTTATTATTCAGTGTCCCTCAGGCTATGGCAGGCAAATACATATTTGGCTGCAAGAGGAGCCATTGCTCCTTCGCCCATGAGTATTTTTAGTTTTTCCTCTGGGTTTAATAAGTWAAAATTTGGAATAAATGTAGTCATTTCTGTGAATAATGAATCTRTTGGTGAGGAATATTTATCACAGTAAAGGAGAAAGTGCATCTCTGTTTCTACCTCCCCTGTCGTGCAGTGACCACATACACGCTCCTCTTTGGGTAGCCATGTCTTTTTATGTCTGCCGGTTTCTATTGCCAATCGGTGGTCACTCAGCCTGTACTTGGTAAGGATCTGTCTCTGCTTCGAATCTCTGACAGAGTAGAGATATTCAGCCAATTCATATTCTCTGTTTAGGGTCAGATAGCAATTTAGTCGGCTTTGGGATTTTGTTTTGTTTTTCCAATGTTGTAAATATGAGTCCTTTGATTGGTTCATGATTTTGATCATGCCGACATGATTTTAGTCGGCTTTGGGATTTTGTTTTGTTTTTCCAATGTTGTAAATATGAGTCCTTTGATTGGTTCATGATTTTGTTTATTGGAATTCTTTCTTTTGAAGCAGTGC
>NC_036869.1:8927515-8981705 GCF_002910315.2 Salvelinus sp. IW2-2015
GGGCTTATTCTACAAAATTCTAGCAAAGTGGGCTTGTGTATAGGTGTATGACTTAATAAAATGTATTTCGTGCCAAATAGAATCAAATGCTTTTTTAAAGTCAATAAAGCAAGCAAAGATTTTGCCCTCTTTTTTTTGGTGGACGTGTTTATTAATTAGTGTGTGTAAGGTGTATATATGGTCAGTAGTGCGATGGTTAGGGAGAAAGCCAATTTGACATTTAGTTATTACATTTTTTTCTTGAAGAAAGGTTTGGATTCTTGAATTCAAAATGCTACAGAAAACCTTTCCCAAGTTACTGTTTACACAAATTCCCCTGTAATTATTGGGGTCTGATTTGTCTCCACTTTTGTGGATAGGGGAGATGAGCCCCTGGTTCCAGACCAGACCAAGTTAAAACCATGTTGAACAATTTAAGCACAGCATTTTGCAACTCAGGTGTGCTGTTTTTCAGCATTTCATTTCTGATGTTGTCTACACCACAAGCCTTCTTTGATTTAATATATTTGAGCTTTTCATTTAGTTCTTGTTGGGTTATTGGGTAATCTAATGGATTTTGGTTATTTTTAATGACTGATTCAAGGATTTTCAATTTTTCTTTAATTTCTAATTGGTTCTGTTTTAAGTCTTTTTGTGGGATGTTTTTGTATAGATTATCAAAATAAGTTTTCCAAATTCCTACATCTTGTATGGCTAATTCTTGTGGCTTTGTTGTGCTTAAATTGTTCCACATGTCCCAGAACTGATTTTGGTCAATTGCGTTTTCAATTTCATCAAGTGTCTTGTTGGTATAATTCAGTTTCTTGCGTTTCAGTGTATGTTTATACTGTTTCAGAGTTTCAAAGTACTCTCTCTCTCTTTCTCTATCTCCCTCTTCCTCTCTCTCCCTCTCTCTCTCAATCTCTCCCTCCCTATAACCAGTCCCCAAACCTCTTTCTTTCTTTCTCTTTCTCTTTTTCTCTCTCTCCCTCGCTCTCGCTCTGTCTCGCTCTCTCCCTCTTTCTTCTATCTATCCCTTTCCTTTCCTTCCCATCCCTCCCCCTATCTCTCTCGCTCTCTCTCCCTCTACCAAGGGGAGATCCTGCATATGCCCATGTCTGTCTGACAGTAAATGATGACGTCTGAGGCCAGTTACATAGGCCTTCCCATCAGTACCACAGTGACATCACTCAGAGGTGTATCCGATCTCGCTTGGCATAAGGAGGACATCACTCACAATTTTCTACTTCCTTTATCCACCATCGTTTGGATTCCCTGACATCTAATCGTTCCTTCTGTGGTCTCTCAATAAGCTATATACAATGTAATGGTCAGTTAGATTAATTCTGGACAAATGCATACAGCTCAGCTCAGGAGACTGGGTAGACCAGAGAGGATACATTTTACGTCTCTATATTACTGCAGGTGGATCATGAACTCATTGACCAAAAGACAGTACCAGACGAATAATCAAGAATCAAATATGGCACTATACCACACAGCTTCAGGCATAGCTAATCAATCCCTTCTGATTAATAACCTTATCAAATGTGCACTTAGACAGCATTCTCTCTTCCTTATGTTAACTTTTAACACCAGCTGTAAAACCAATGAGAGACATAAACTCTTTATTGTTCCACAGGCTCTTGAACATGGCTTGGGTCTGTTTGTGGAGGCAGAGATCAATGATAAAGGCACTGATAGACAGAGTGTTTTAAAACCTGCCCATTCATGTTTCATTCATATTCAATATCTCTCCTGAATTTCCATATCCTTCAAGTTTGTCTGTTTGACTGGATCTGTGGGAATACGTAGTACGGGGGTCTCAGGTGGGCTAGTGATATACTATGGCCTTTCAGACAGGCTCTGTATTTCCACTCTACTCTTGTCTGCTCCTTTGTGGCTCTCTTAAGAGAGAAAGAAGAAGAGCTCTGCTACCTGAACAATGATGTGACCTGCTTCAGATGATCTCCTGAGATACACTCATCTGAATGAGACAGTCTAGTGTATAGCTAGAGGTTATACTGTTGTGGAGGAAATACTGATAAAAGACACTAGGAAGACCTTGCATTTTCACCCGCTGGGACTCAGTGCCTGCCTGCCTGCCTGCCTGCCTGCCTGCCTGCCTGCCTGCCTGCCTGCCTGCCTGCCGTCACAGCCAACTGAGTTCTCTGGTTCTAAGAATGAATCATCCCAGTCGTTTTTGGACGGCACTCCGCCCCGGGGCGCTATTCCATTCAGGATCATTGATAGAGTGCTTTTAATTAAGGTGGCTGGGCTACTTAGGCTGGCGGTGGAATGTTGCCGGCGGGCGATGGCAGAGCTTGCCAAGTCTAATGGAGGTATAGCATGGTACTCAGTCACTTTCATCCCCTCCCTCTGCTAGCCAGCCCTCCATTCATCCGCCTCTCACTGAGGTCCCATATGGCAAGCTGCAAAGACAAAATTGTCTATATCGTGAAAATGTATGAACACAAAAAAATATGGTTTTTGGTGTAGGCTTAAGGTCAGGGTAAGGGCTAGTAGACAGTTAGTTGAACATCTACAAACCACCTGTAGGGGACATTCCAAATAAGGTGTTATCGACTGCTCTAACTCATAAATATTCATGAACAGGTAGGCCCCCTAACATATTTTGATAATTAATTCATTGTTTAATTAATTGGCAATTTAGAGGATTGTCTCTGTTGTTGATCACTCTTCAGATATCTACTGGAATTCAAACAAGAACCAATATCTGCTCCACTGAAGCTGAATTTTCATAACTTCCCTTTCAAAGAGACTTTAAGCTTTAACAATCTATAGATGAATAGAAATAACTCAATAGTCAGTACAGTGTGTATACATGTATATGGACTGTCCTCAACCTTTAACTCCTTCAGCAAACTTCCTTTAATTCTCCTCCGTATTCTCACACAACACTCCTCACGCACAACACTCCGTCCACCAGTCGACACACACTCCGTCACACACACTCTGTCACACACCACTCGTCACCACACACTCTGTCAGACACACTCTGTCACACACACTCCGTCACACACACTCTGTCACACACACTCCGTCACACACACTCCGTCACACACACTCCGTCACACACACTCTGTCACACACACTCTGTCACACACACTCTGTCACACACACATGCAAACACACACACACACACACAGACACACTCAGCCACACCATTGAACACTGGAGTGGAGCCAATGTAGTGACATTGTCTGTGACACACCAAGCACAGTCTGAATGATGATGAGGCTCCCTCTGAGAAACAACCCTACATTAATAGGATTTTTTTTATTGTGTTGCCCATATAAGGTGGATGACAGTAGGATGGTCAGTCCTGAACTGATGTTTTTGCCCATATAAGGTGGATGACAGTAGGATGGTCTATCCAGGAACTGATGTTTTTGCCCATATAAGGTGGATGACAGTAGGATGGTCAGTCCTGAAACTGAAGTTTTTGCCATATAAGGTGGATGGCAGTAGGATGGTCAATCCTGGACTGATGTTTTTGCCCATATAAGGTGATGGAACAGTAGGGATGGTCAGTCCTGGACAGAAGTGTTGCCTATTAAGGTGGATGACAGTAGGATGGTCAGTCCTGGACAGAAAGTGAAATTTAATAGGTGAAATAAGTTAAATAGTTCAAAACTGAAACTGTGAAAAAACTGAAAACTATTGCTTGAAGATTATACAGTGCCTTCAGAAAGTATTCATACCTCTTGACTTATTCCACATTTTGTTGTGTTACAACCTTATTCTAAATTGAATTATCTACACACAATACCCCATAATGACAAAGTGAAAACATGTTTTTCAATACTTTGTAGAAGCCCCTTTGGCAGCGATTACAGCTGTGAGTCTTTCTGGGTAAGTCTCTAAGAGCTTTCCACACCTGGATTGTGCAACATTTGCCCATTATTCTTTTCAAAGTTCTTCAAGCTCTGTCAAATTGGTTGTTGATCGTTGCTAGACTACCATTTTCAGGTCTTTTTTTCAAGTAGATTTAAGTCAAAACTGTAACTCGACCACTCAGGAACATTCATTGTCTTCTTGGTAAGCAACTCCAGTGTAGATTTGGAGTTGTGTTATTGTCTTGCTGAAAGCATACTGAACCAGATTTTCGTCTAGGATTTAGCTTGTGCTTAGGTCCATTCCATATATTTTTTATCCTGAAAAACTCCCCGTCCTTAACGATTACAAGCATACATACCCATAACATGATGCAGCAACCACTATGCTTGAAAATATGGAGCGTGGTACTCAGTAATGTGTTTTATTGGATTTGCCTCTAACATAACACTTTGTATTCAGGACAAAAAGTGAATTGCTTTGCCAAATTGTTTTGCAATATTGCTTTAGTGCCTTGTTGCAAACAGGATGCATGTTTTGGAATATTTTTTATTCTGTACAGGTTTCCTTATTTTCACTCTTTCAATTAGGCTAGTATTGTGGAGTAACTACAATGTGGTTGATCTATCGTCAGTTTTCTCCTATCACAGCAATTAAACTCTGTAACTATTTTAAAGTCCCTATTGGCCTAATGGTGAAATCCCTAAGCAGTTTCCTTCCTCTCCAGCAACTGAGCTAGGAAGGGTCTTTGTGGTTGAATCTGTGTTTGAAATGCACTGCTTGACTGTGGGACCTTACAGATAATTGTACTGTATATATGTGCCCTCGGTTCCCCATTGTCCTTTTCGGTTATTGTTACCATGTCCGTTGGTCTTGTGAGTACCTGTGCTGTTGTATCGGCTTCTATGCTACGTGTTATTGTGGACTTGTTTTACGGGTCTCGTCCCGTTTATTATTTAGAGGTTTACACCTCACTTTTTTGTTTGGGTGGAGAAAATAAAACCCCCTATTACGTATTCCTGCACTTGTCCTATCATTATACAGCGTGACAGAACCACTGCAACGTGGTCTGACCTCCAGTCTGGGATAGTTGCTCACCTTGTGAATATGAACATTGATTCATATTAACAAAAGCCTTATAATCCCTTTGTGACAGTGACACCGTTCTGTTTGAACGAAGCCCAGTCATTGATAATCTCACTCAATGTCATTATTCTACACAATCCCAATTAACCAAGTGACAGAAGAGACCATGTACATTAATAGAGAACAGTATCCTTCACTGTGACCTAAGGCTGCTTCCAAAATGGCACTAAGTGGTGCACTATATAGTGAATAGGTTGCCCTTTCGGACACAACACTAGTTATCATGGATACATTCATCTGAATCTGTTTCAATTTCCACATGTCATGTGATAAAAACCCAGGATGAACACAGACATGCATTAATCTAACATCAACGGTTTGACATTTGAGAGTCATTATTTCTACCATTAATAGAGCCTACACTTTCTCCGTTTTGAACCTCTAATGCAGTAGGAATAATAAGGAAGGGAGTGGTTTGTGGCACACACCAGTGGAGGCTGGTGGGAGGAGCTATAGGAGGACGGGCTCATTGTAATGTCTGTAATGGAATAAATGGAACGTTAACAAACACATCCAACATATGGAACCCACATGTTTGACTCCGTTCCATTTATTCCATTTTAGCCATTTCAATGAGCTTGTCCTCCTATAGCTGCTCCCACCAGCCTCCACTGATGTCAGCTCATACCGCAGTTACACCTCCAACACCATCAAAACATCTGCTATGTGGATGTCGGCCAACGTTGGTTAACGTCTTTTTGGACAGAATACTGTTGTTTCTCTCATATTGTATGTGCTGACGCACTTGAACCTCACGTATTCAGAATTCACTCTGCTTTGCCAAACAATTACATGTATCACTGTGGGATATGTAAAATTGTCCACACAAAATCAGACTATCCTCTACTCTTACTATCTGTTTATCTATCTAAAGCAGGCTGACTTGTTGATTACACATTTTATGCACCACATAATGACTCGCAATTCAAATCCACTGACACTTTCAGTAAGGTACAAAAACCACAATATGATCCGGGCCAAGAGACACATTATCCTGTTTTATATGTTTTAGGATTCATTGTTGTGGGAAAGTCTCTGTCTCTAAAAGGAGAGAGAGAGGGAGAGGATAAAAGAGGAAAATGGGAGAAAGAGAGAGGGAAAGAGAGAGAGAATGAGAGGGAAAGAGAGAAAACATTATTTTGTATAGTAAAAGCCCAAACAGAAACATCAAATGTTTTTTCAAAAAGGTTTTCTGACACGGGACTTGATGACAGTTGGTTGTGATTCTGTAATCTCAGAGTCCCATACAGCCTTGTGTTACGTTATCAGATGGAGATAGTAGTGACATGTTGAGTGATACCTGCTGGGAATCAAGCTTGATTCTATTATCTACATGGTGGTGACATAGAGCCTCACCCCGGTCACCTGCCATGCCATGCTGTGTCATATCATGCCATCATATCTCTACAGCTTTTTATATAATTAGCATAGTTCTGTCTGTTTCTCTCTGCCTCTCCACCCTGCAAACCTCCCCTTTATCTTCCTTCTACACCCTGTCTCCTCCTCTATCTATCCTTTACTCCCTCTACCTCCTTCTACCTCTCTCTACCTCCCTCTTACCTCTCACATCTCGCCATGTACCTCCCACTTCTCCCCTTCTACCGATCACATCTCGCCATGTACCTCCCACCTCTCCCCTTCTACCTCTGCCTTTTATCTTCCTTCTTTACTCCCATAGCTCTCAGGGCTCTGTTCACATTCTTCCTCTACAGCAGCACGCTGTAGATTCAACCCTTTGATTCAATAGCCCTCCCATCTCTCCCCCTCACTCCTTCTCTCACTTGCTCCCTCTCCTCTTCTCTCTTTCATATTCTCTTTCTCTCAGTCTCCATCTTCCATTGTCTCTCCCACAGAATACCCGCTTCTTCTGATTTAAGAGCCCTTTCCCCTTCCTCCCCCTCCCTCTCTCCCTCTTTCCCTCTCCATCCCTCTCTCTTTGTCCCTTCTTCTCTCTCTCCTCACTACCTCTCCTCTTCCCACTGTTAATTAGATAAGCAGTCCTAGTTGTGAGGATGATTAAACTCCATCTAAAGCGTCTTGGTGACTACAGATACCGTGGCAGCACAGATAATGTAATTAATATTAGCAGCAGCGTAAATCCATCCACCATAACTTTGTCTCCAGACCCGCCACTGCTGATTGACCAATACTGATCCATAAATGTAATATTTGTTATTTATAAATTGAACGTTTTAGTAATATATGCATGTGATCTGATGACAGGCACAATGTGACGTGGCAAAAGGTCAAATGTCAAAAAGAGGAGTAGATTCAGGTGTCATTAGAACACATCCTATAGGTTGGATCACTGTAAAATGTCCACATTTTGACTGGGTCAATTCTAAAGTACTCATTGTAAATTATGCACATCATCATTGTATCTCTGTCTCTACATATGCTCAAGACTCATGCTCTTTCAAGACTATTTGTATTGTGGTTTATGTGTTATAAATGTACACATCCCACTATGTGATTGATGGTGACAGTGTGACCTATTAGATCATCCTATATATACTATATATATGGTAAATGACAGTGACATTATATATATGCATCGCGAATGAAAGACACCTCATGCTATTTATTGGTCAAATTAAAATGAGCAATTTTCCATTAACATGTTTAAATAAAAGGAGTCCATTGTGGCTGGGAGAAAGGCACTTGAGTTGTCAAGCACTCGGTGAGCTGCGTGGACACAGTGAACTGTGTGTTGTCAGTGTCAGTGCATCTCTCTCTTCACATCCAACACCTTTCTGCTAAACAAGCCAAGCTTTGTGATAAAATCAGCTGGCTCCTCTCTGTCTCTGTGGGGTCAGACACCTGTTTAATTCAATTCTATTTCAGTTTAAGGGCTTTATTGGCATGGGAAACATGTTAAAATTGCCAAAGCAAGTGAACTAGATAATAAACAAAAGTGAAATAAACAATAAAAATGAACAGTAAACATTACACTCACGAAAGTTCCAAAAATAATAAAGAGTACAAAAGGGAAAATAAATAAAACATAAATATGGGTTGTATTTATGATGGTGTTTGTTCTTCACTGGTTACCCTTTTCTTGTGGCAACAGGTCACAAATCTTGCTGCTGTGATGGCACACTGTGCTATTTCACCCAATAGATATGGGAGTTTATCAAAATTGGGTTTGTATTTGAATTCTTTGTGGGTCTGTGTAATCTGAGGGAAATATGTGTCTCTAATATGGTCATACATTTGGTCGGAGGTTAGGAAGTGCAGCTCAGTTTCCAGCTCCTTTTGTGGGCAGTACATATAGCCTGTCTTCTCTTGAGAGCCAGGTCTGCCTATGGCGGCCTTTCTCAATGGCAAGGCTATGCTCACTGAGTCTCTCACTGAGTCAAAGCTTTCCTTCATTTTGGGTCAGTCACAGTGGCCACTGTGTACTCTCTGTTTAGGGCCAAATAGCATTCTAGTTTGCTCTGTTTTTTTGTTAATTCTTTATGTGTCCTGAACCATTGTCAAATAGCCTATATCTGGGTAGAGACAAAGAAAACACACACTTCGGAGAGAAGCCTATAGTGCCTGTAGGGGAACCTTGTCTGTGTGCTTTTAGAGAAGGGGTTATGGAATTTTTTTCTTTAAATTACTAAATGGTTATGGATCACTACAAATGAGGTCACTACAAATGAGGTTCTGTATCTAAGAGAAAAACATTTGTATTTTCTCATCATGCAACACATTAAATTAGAATAAAGATGACACCACTTTTAGGATAGCTTAGCAATTATAATGATTCAATTTCCAATTATTCACTTTTAGAAAAGTGACTTTCAGAATCCAAACTACTGTCAATGTGAAGAAAAACATATTCCACTGATAAGTAAGGTGCAAATCAACTTTCTTTTTATGATTCATTTTTTTGCTTTGGCGTAGGACAGGTTTTAAAGACTTACGTAGAAACCTTCAACTTCAGTGCGTCATCAGGCTCACTTACTTCCTTCGCTTCACTTGGACAGTCCGATTACAACGGGAACAATACACTGAGTGCCAAGGAGGGTCATAGGGGAACGTTTGAAAGTAATATTGACCATATGCAAAATACCACAACGGATATTAGTCATCACACAGCTCCGAGGAAGTACCTGTCAAGTAAATGTACTTGCTTAATTGATATAAAGCGAATTAGATACCTGTCACCCTTCTATCCCTTGCTATATAACCTAGTGCAGTACTACAGTGTGGTCACAAAGACACAACAGGACCAAAGTGAAGGCATTAAAGAGCAGCAGAGCTCGCTGACTGGAGCAGAGATAGAACTGAGGCGAGGTTGCAACCAAGGAGGGAACATATCATTTTTGCGCACGCTTGAGGCACTTATATGGAGAGAAGATACCAATTTCCGCAAGTGTCAACATCGAGCTCTCAAAAGTCATAGACAGTGGCTAAAAAACATTTAAACTCAGTTTACAAGTGCCCGAACAGCCTATTTCTACTTTTGAAAATCGAAACAAACGAAGAAAGAAGACTTAAACGGCTGAAGAGTTGCACGCAACAGATTGCTGCATCATGAAATTACTGCTACCGCTTGTGATAGCTTTTCTTGCTATCGCCCAAGTTTTTTGTGAAGAAATTGGTCCAAAAGAAGATCTTGATTATTGGATGAACGATGCAATTACGGTAGGCATTAATGATTTGATGTAAGACAAGAAAATATGTTAGGCCTATTTGTTTGTTAGAATCGACTATTAAACGAATTTAAAAAAAATTGACATGGGAAAATGTATGATTGCTTAACTATGGGGAAATTACTTTTTTAATTTGATGGCACAGCCTTGTGTTTTGTTTCATCAAAATTATTGAATGGAATTTCAACCAATTTCTATAAAATAAAATAAAAATCTAAAATATTTGTATGCTTTTATAAAATAAGTCACCTGTTTGGAGAGTTTGGTCATGCGTAATTACGCATGTATACAGACAAAACATCAAACATTCTACCAGCAACACAAATTCTATGTCAGTGAAAGATGTGTTATGATTCAATGGGGATAAAGTATGAGCTCTTAGCTCAGTGTGCTTCCACCATTACCTTAGTCCTAGAATGAAGCTCTATTCACATGTAGCGCACGTTCTCCCTTTGACATTGCGGGTTGGTTGGGCGCCTGCCAAGTCTCCGGGCGGGGCTCTTATTTCTCATCATCTGCAGTCGGTTTGGGAACATTCAGCAGGTTACGCAAAGCGTTTTAACAAGGCGGGTGGGCTATACAATAGGGAAGGAACCAACGGACCTGGAATTGAATAATTGATGGGCACTTTATTGTGCGTGGTCCATTAGCCATAGCAGCGGTTGGACTACTACTTAGACTAATGCTGACCTGTAGGCTACCCCGTCAGATAAAAATCGGTCGGATATAAAAGTTCACACGGGGGTGTCTTTACTGTTATATATTGATTGCTCTGCGAGATTAGATCTAGTGCTATACAAGTGTACAATATTTTACGCAAATGTATAGGTTGGAAGGCCATAAGGGAGTCAGTGTCCCCACCCCTCGTCCTATACCCTACTCTGGTGTCTAATGTTCCATTAATTAGATTTTCTCCCTCGTGCAGGACGAGTGGCTGTCATCTGACCCATTCGGAGAGATACTGCGGAGAATGACGCGGAAACCGAGGCCGCATCAGTTCTTTGGCCTAATGGGGAAACGCTCCTCCGGTAAGACTGTGCTTCCTCGCGCCTCGCCCTGTCCTCACCCTTCACGCTCTTGAAGGCACTTTCCCGTTTATTGAAATTAAATGGAATGCCATTATTGATATGCATTATTAATGCCTTTAATAATTACATACTGTATATCAATATATTTACGCACGTTTTGTAGCGTATTCATAAATTCATAAATTTGATAATTATAAGACTACATTGACTGAAGTCCCCCCCCCCCTTTATTCCAACAGCAAATCCACAGATAACCCGAAAAAGTAAGTGAAAAACGTATAAATAATGAATTAATTCATCTTTTAAATTAATCTTGGAGAACATTTCCCAGAAAATGTTGCAATTGTCCATGCATACCAACAAATTAAGCCATGATTTAGTTATAATTCGTTTTTCTGACATTATGTTACAAAGGGAAAGGGACTGTGTGGGCAGTGTGTAAGGCAGGGGTAGCCAATCAGACCATTTGGCAAAGTTGGGGAAAATCTATTGTGACATCAACCCAAGTGATGATGGCTTTATTTGCACATGGGCCAGGTGGACCATGTGACAAGTGATGAAGTGTGATGAGTTAACTCCATGAGTAGGAGGGATTAGGGATGACACAAGTCCTTCACCTGTACTTCACCAGTATTTCACCTGTACTTCACCTGTACTTCACCTGTATTTCACCAGTACTTCACCTGTACTTCACCAGTACTTCACCTGTACTTCACCAGTACTTCACCAGTACTTCACCTGTACTTCATCAGTACTTCACCAGTACTCCTATGTGGGTGAGAGGAGTCGTGCTAACAAGAGGGGTGACATGGTGTGAGAGGTGGGGTGAGAAGAGGGGTGAGAGGGGGGTGAGGGAGACGACAGGCTGGTGTCACATATCAAGTGCCATAGGCCAACAGGTCCTCATTATCATGCATGGGAGGGAGAACACAAACCAAATGTTGCCCAGCAGCAAAAAACTAACAAAATGCAGGGGTTGAATAATTATATTTATTTTTGCATAATGGTAAATAAAAGTAGATAGAGAGAGAGACAGGAAAATAAACCTGTCAAATGTTTTAATTAAATCCCAACCCACACAGCTAACAGGTCGTTTGACGGGATTTTAGGATGCAGTAGGTGGTAGTCTTAGTTCTGCCTTGAAGACAACTCTAGTCCCTCGCTAGGATACGTAGTCTTAATTCTACCATGAAGACTCCTCGCTATGTCTCCCCTCTGTTCAGTCATTGAGGCATTTCCTTAATGACTCCCCCACTCAGCGATAGGAGGCAGCAAGTACGTCATAAATACGTGTAGACCAACGTGTTGCCGGAGCCTTGATGCAGGCATGATGGTATATCAGTCATTACAGGCAAAGAGAGAGAAAGTTGAGTGAGGACGGAAGACAGAAGGAGTGAGAGAGAGAGTGAAGGAGAGAGATGGAGAGAGAGAGAGGGAGAGAGAGAGTGAAGGAGAGAGATGGAGAGAGAGAGGGTGGTAGAGAAAGGGGGAGAGATAGGAAGAGAGCGAGTGCTTCGATCAATGCCCCAAGGACATTTAGGTGTTCAATTATATTGGTTACGCTGATGATGGAACGATGGACCCGAGCATCTCACCCTTCCATTGACACAAACTATAATATAATATATACATTGTACAATGTGCATATATATATAAATATAATATGATCTCTACAGATTAAGATATATCTAGTATGTTACACACAGCGAGGGGCCAAGCACTTATGATGTCCGGAGGGACAATTGAGAAGTGACTCGTGACTAGACCACCAATGGAAGATGCACGTGATGCCATCGTCCCTTTATGATCGTCATCATTCCCATATCTCTGATGGGAATATTGAAGCATTTAAGTAAATTGATCACATTTGAGTTTACTCCACTTAATTTGAATGAGTATGATGGGTGTGTTGACAGATAGGGTATCCCAGGGGTCTCACGCAGAGTTTTATAACCCCACTACTCCCCCGTCTCCCCTACATCCTCCCCCGTATCCCCGTTCCCTCCACCCTTATATTATATTCCATTAGGGGGATTGACAGAGGCTGACAGAGACAACAGTCAGTCTGGGACGCAAATGTCCCCTCAGGACGTACATCCTATCCCCGCCCTCTTAGGAAAAAATCTCCAACCACAACCCTTCGTTCCAAAACCTGTGGGTGGGCGCCGCTATATCCCTCAGTCACTAGGGCAAGGGGATGGAGTCCGTCAGTCAATTTGTACGATACTAGAGATCAGTAAGAGAGGTGTATTATTCATCACACTCTGTCACCATCGAGGTTATACACTAGGCATTGCATCGCTAACAAAAAATGATGGGTCCCACTTTATTTGGATAGTCCCATATAAATGATCTACACATGGTCATACTATCAACACATTCTCTGTTCATAAGCAACCGCTTGCTAAGGTAACGTTTATGTTTAGAATAAGGGTAAGGGTTAAGGTTAGGGCTAGGTTTAGTTTAGGGTTATGGTGTAAATAATATTGGCAGTTATTGGAAGAACTCGCACCTTTTTGTTCTGCACACTAGTCACTGCATCACTCGCTGTCTGTAATTGCAGTGACAATGGTTTTAACTGTTACGGGAAGAAACTCACACCTTTTTCTCCTCTCTTATTTTCTCTTCTCTTTCAGGGCATAAAATTAACTCCTTTGTTGGACTGATGGGTAAGAGGAGCCAAGAGAAACCAGGTAAGGGCCTCATATGAGCTTTTTACACGACTGATCGAACCGAGCTGTTCTTAGCTGGCCTGGTTACAAATCCACAATAATTGCTGGATCTGTGCTTAAAATGACAATCTGAAAATAAACTGTGCTGTGTTATTTACAAGCTTTCTCTTCAACTATAGATTCATATGAGTGGAACACACTACAGAACTACGACAAGCGCCGCTAACCGGTTGGTCTTTCTTCAGTTCTCTGCTATTGGCCGCTTCTCATCCAGTCATTCCTACAGACAAGTGGAAGGGGTGTCTGATGCCGAGTTTTCTTTCCTCCAAAATATGGATAGTTAGTCAAAGTTATTGTAAGTTACCATAATAAAATGTCTGTTTTCACATGGTGGTTTCGTAGCTGTATTGTACCTGACAGTGCCAAGTTCATTTGTCCAGGAAGAAGGGAGCTCAAAGGAGGGCAGGAGTGTGATCTGAAGAGGGTTACAAAATTACGGTCGTTTTCCCCAAAATTCACAGGTTTTCCGGAAATCCTGGTTTTAAGATTAAATCAGAAGGGAAATCGTAAACCAGAAATTCTCAGAATGCTCCGATCACGATTTCTGGGAAATCCTGGTACATTTGGGAAAGTTTGCGGAATTTTGCCACGCACGGTGTGATCTGGTACTCCTACCGTACTTTACAGAAACATAATGTTATTTAATGTATGTCACAGTATTAGTGCCATCAGCATAACATATGTTCCAGAGAATGCTGTTGTCGTGGAACATCAAAGCAAAGCTCTACCCCCAGGGTATGTAGAAAATTGCACTGCCAAGCCCACTGTCTAGTGCCTCATAAATGATTGTGCTGTAAAACTACACACTCTGGTACACTCTGGTACATGCTGCTCTATCAGGGCACGCTCTCGTTTAAATTGACTGTAAATCAAACTGTCATGTTTATAAAACTAAGATGTATGGTATGATATGACAGAATACTTGTGTGTGATTGTGGCTTGATATATTAAAACTATTTTCTTTATTGGTGGAACGTGAATTTCWTATTTTCACCGAAAGGAATATGCTGTGAAAGCGAAGAAAGGCAATTGTGTAACGGATGTAGATATTGTGGAGTGGTGCACCCTCTGAGGGACAAAGAAAGTAGCACACAGAGTTGTAAAATTGGGCAACCCCTCCCTCTCACACTGAAGAACAGACAGTACACACATCCAGGTACTTTCAGCAGGTGCTGGAGTTGTAGGCAGACTCATGGAAAACAGAAAGGAAAACGCTGCACACTGCTGCTCATGCTCCCAGGTGATATTTATTTACAACAACGTTTCGACCCTTAGGTCTTCATCAGGCATCCATATCCCAAGTGGGGATGGAAGGTCCTATATATAGGGGCAGTACTCAGGGACATCACTTCCTGAAACAGGGGGTAAAAAATGTATGACATAGTTTCACAATATTAACATTCAATGTATCAAAATATATGATCATACACAGGGAATGTGATCAATATTTACAGTAATATACATACACATACAATATTCAATGCAGCTTCATGTACAAATGCAACTCATTTACCCACCCCCGCACAGGACGAAGATTTAACATCAAGGGCCTGATTACCTGCATGTCCACCAGTGTTATTTACATGTTGAAATGTCCTTGTGGCCTGTCTTACACAGGGAAACCCCATCGAAGCCTTAAGACACGGACCAGTGAGCACTGCAGCAATATATGGACAGGTGAGACAAAAAATCTGGTTGCTGTCATTTTGTACAAGCTGGATATCCTATTAGTTCTCTGAGATACATTGGATAGAAATGGTCAAGATGTCATACAGGGAGGGACATTGAGGAGGAAACTTCTTCAAAGGGAATCTTTCTGGATCCACAGGCTCAACACACTGTCTCCTCTTGGCCTTAACGAGGATTTGACTTGAAACCGTTATTTATAGTTTTCAATATGTCCAAATAGTTTAAAAAAAATCCTCGTTGAATATTGTATGTGTATGTACACTGCTCAAAAAAATAAAGGGGAACACTAAAAATAAACATCCTAGATCTGAATGAATTGAAAATTCTTATTAATACTTTTTTCTTACATAGTTGAAGTTGCCTGACAACAAAATCACACAAAAATTATCAATGGAAATCAAATTTATCAACCCATGGAGGTCTGGATTTGGAGTCACACTCAAAATTAAAGTGGAAAACCACACTACAGGCTGATCCAACTTTGATGTAATGTCCTTAAAACAAGTCAAAATGAGGCTCAGTAGTTGTGTGTGGCCTCCACGTGCCTGTATGACCTCCCTACAACGCCTGGGCATGCTCCTGATGAGGTGCGGATGGTCTCCTGAGGATCTCCTCCCCACCTGGACTAAAGCATCCGCCAACTCCTTGGACAGTCTGTGGTGCAACGTGGCGTTGGTGGATGGAGCGAGACATGATGTCCCAGATGTGCTCAATTGGATTCAGGTCTGGGAACGGCGGGCCAGTCCATAGCATCAATGCCTTCCTCTGCAGGAACTGCTGACACATTCCAGCCACATGAGGTCTAGCATTGTCTTGCATTAGGAGGAACCCAGGGCCAACCGCACCAGCATATGGTCTCACAAGGGGTCTGAGGATCTCATCTCGGTACCTAATGGCAGTCAGGCTACCTCTGGCGAGCACATGGAGGGCTGTTGCGGCCCCCCAAAGAAATGCCACCCCACACCATGACTGACCCACCCCAAACCGGTCATGCTGGAGGATGTTTGCAGGCAGCAGAACGTTCTCCACGGGCGTCTCCAGACTCTGTCACGTCTGTCACATGTGCCATGTGCTCAGTGTGAACCTGCTTTCATCTGTGAAGAGCACAGGGCGCCAGTGGCCGAATTTGCCAATCTTGGTGTTTCTCTGGCAAATGCCAAACGTCCTGGCACGTGTTGGGCTGTAAGCACAACCCCCACCTGTGGACGTTGGGCCCTCATACCACCTCATGGAGTCTGTTTCTGACCGTTTGAGCAGACACATGCACATTTGTGGCCTGCTGGAGGTCATTTTGCAGGGCTCTGGCCAGTGCTCCACCTGCTCCTCCTTGCACAAAGGCGGAGGTAGCGGTCCTGCCTGCTGGGTTGTTGCCCTCCTACGGCCTCCTCCACGTCTCCTGATGTACTGGCCTGTCTCCTGGTAGCGCCTCCATGCTCTGGACACTACGCTGACAGACACAGCAAACCTTCTTGCCACAGCTCGCATTGATGTGCCATTCCTGGATGAGCTGCACTACCTGAGCCACTTGTGGGTGTTGTAGACTCCGTCTCATGCTACCACGAGTTGAAAGCACGCCAGCATTCAAAAGTGACCAAACATCAGCCAGGAAGCATAGGAACTGAGAAGTGGTCTGTGGTCACCACCTGCAGAACCACTCCTTTATTGGCGGTGTCTTTGCTAATGCCTATAATTTCCACCTTTTGTCTATTCCATTTGCACAACAGCTGGTGAAATTTATTTGTCCATCGTGTTGCTTCCTAAAGTGGACAGTTTGATTTCACAGAAGTGTGATTGACTTGGAGTTTACATTGGTGGTTGTTTAAGGTTCCCTTTCTCATTCGTCTGGCAGGCCTTGAATATAAACTAAATGATAGGAGAGACCATGTGAGGATATGACAGAGCCAAGTGACTTGTGTATAGCGAGAATAGGAGAGGGCATAGAACGAGCCCTGGGGGACACAGTGGTGAGAGCCGTGGTCGGAGACAGATTTCTCGCCACGCCACCTGCGTAGAGCGACCTGTCAAGGTAGGACGCAATCCAAGCGTGCGGCCGCGCCGAGATAGCCCGCCTCGGAGGGTGGAGAGGAGGATCTGATGGTTCACAGTATCAAAGCAGCCGATAGTCTAGAAGGATGAGAGCAGAGGAGCAGAGAGTTAGCTTTAGCCAGTGCGGAGCCGCTCCGTGGGACACAGAGAAGAGCAGTCTCAGTTGAATGACTAGTCTTGAAATAACCTGGACTGATTTGGATCAAGAAGTACATTCTGAGGAGATAGCAGGGAGGAAGCTGGCAGGGGACGGCACCGGTTCAAGAGTTTGGAAGAAAGAAAGCAGTGATACTGGTCTGTAGTTGTTGACACTCGGAGGGATCGAGTGTAGGTTTTTTCAGAAGGGTGCAACTCTCGCTCTCTTTGAAGACGGAAGGGACGTAAGCCAGCGGTCAAGGGATGACGTTGATGAGCGGTGAGGTAAGGGAGAAGTGTCTCCGGAATGGTCTGGAGAAGGAGGGGGGAATGTGTATATTACTGTAAATATTGATCACATTCCCTGTGTATGATCATATATTTTGATACATTGAATGTTAATATTGTGAAACTATGTCATACATTTTTTACCTTGTTTCAGGAAGTGACGTCACTGAGTACTGCCCCTATATATAGGACCTTCCACCCCCACTTGGGATATGGATGACTGATGAAGACCTAAGGGTCGAAATGTTGTTGTAAGTAAATATCACCTGGGCYTTATCACCAGTGTGCAAAGCTGTCATCAAGGCAAAGGGTGGCTACATTGAAGAATCTCAAATATAAAATATATTTTGATTTGTTTAACACTTTTTTGGTTACTAAACGATTCCATATGTGTTATTTCATTGTAAAATAATAGTGGAGATATCAAAACTATGTAGAAAATAGTAAAAAAAAATAAAAAAACACGCGTGTCCAAAATTTTGACTAGTACTGTCATACATTTTTTACTTTCTGTTTCAGGAAGTGATGTCACTGAGTACTGTCCCTATATATAGGACCTTCCACCCCCACCTGGGATATGGATGCTTGATGAAGACCTAAGGGTCGAAACGTAKATAAATATCACCTGGGAGAATGAGCAGCAGTGTGCAGCGTTTTCCTTTCTGTTTTCCATATTAGGATACCCATAGTACTTAGAATACATTCCCAATATATTGCGTTATACTTAAGTCGTATGCTAGTGRGGATATTGTAATGCAAACTCATGAAGATCATGACCACACACACAACAACAAAAAACACGTCAGATAGATATTGTCAAGGGTACGAAGCAGTTTTTTATATCAGTAGTGGTTAGGATGAAATACAGTAGACAGACACATAGCATTATGTACATCACTTTAGACATCTAATGCTGTAGTTTCATACATTTCCATCAGTCTAGACTCTAGATGGCTCGTAGTTGAGAAAACATAGTGCAATCAATGCACCATGGTTAGCATCCAACTTCCAGTGTGTCTTTTGGTTTCACTATTTTCCTTAAGTAATGTAACCCATTATACGAGTCTGTCTCAAGTATGTTTCGTCTTCAATTGAATCATGTTGTTCCCAGCTTGACATTCAATCTGTAACACATTCTATTGTTATCTCAACGACACACTCACGCAAGAACCCACACATAAATTCAAAAACACACATCCACGCACACACACTTTATTATGGTTTAGAGACCACTATTACACCATGTCATGGTCTTGCTCTCATTAGGATAATAACTTAAAACAAAAACGGGGGGGAGGGTAAAAACATGTTCTGTTCTGATTATGGCCCAATAGTCAAGCTTTTAATAGTTGCTTCAATAAAATACAACTTTTTTAATGGTGAGTGAGTGTTGAGCATTATCCTTTTCAATAAGAAATGTTCAAAGAAAGATAACCTTGGGGATTGATCAAGGCATCAAAGCATTACAAAGTTTCATCATAATTCTGTTCTGACATTTAAAATGTTTAAAAGACAAGTTGACTTAGGGTACTTCTCTTTATCAGGTTGGGTAAAGAACAGGAGAATGTCTATGTATACCAGTGGAGGCTCCTCAGAGGCGGAAGGGGAGAACCATCATCCTCAGTGAATTTCATTTTATTTTTATTTAAAACTTTTTAAAGTTATTATTTTTAGATGAAACAATACTATAATGAATATAATCACGTCACCAAATAATTGATTAAAACACACTATTTTGCAAAGAAGGTCTACACTAGGCTCAGCAGCACTCTGTAGGGTAGCACCAAGGTGTAGCAGGAGGACAGCTAGCTTCAGTCCTCCTCTGGGTACATTGACTTCAAAACAAAACCTAGGAGGTTCATGGTTCTCAACCCCTTCCATAGACTTACACAGTAATTATAACAACTTCTGGCGGATGTCCTCCTACCTARSAGAGCTCTTGCAGCAATGGGGATCCATAATAAATACAACTACAAAATGACATGTTGTCCACCCAATCAAAGGATCGGAGAACTAATCTAGTACTGAAAGCATAAGCTATAGCTAGCTAGCCCTGTAGTGCATAGTTGACTTAGAGAGAAAAAGACAATAGTTGAACAGTTTTGAACAAATTAATTTCTTCCATATGCTGGAGAAGCAAGAGAGAAGTGTATATAGAGAGAGATTGTAGTTTTTTAGCTAGTAAATGCAGCTAGCTAGTTTAGCCTACTGAAACACCCCGCCCAAACAGCAGGATGCTATGTTAGCTAGCTGGCTATGACTATCCAACACAACACTGGAACTCTTCCAAGTCAAGGTAAGCTTGTGGTTTTACTAATTTATTGCCACCGGGGCCCCTGGTGTAACTGCTTACTGACTATACACTAACGTTACTGCATGATTGTAGTGGGTTTACTAACGCATTAGTTATATTAGCTATGTTGACTAGGACGTTACTTTAGCGAATATGCTGACAACGATGCAGGCTGTGTGTAGTGGTTTGGCTTGGAAGGTTTTTTTCGGATGGTCACATACAGCTGGTGTGTTGTGCATTGAAGTCCACAAGCAATGGGAAGAGGTGAGAGAGCGCAGATGCGAGTAGAAATACAACGTGGCTGTGTGTTTACGCGTGATCAGCGGTGTATTCATTCCGCGGATTCTGTTGAAAAGCGTTTCTTAAAACGTAAGCAAACGGAACAAAACGGGGAGAAACATAGTTGTGTTATTGTTGGACATCGCAAGTGTCACTGATAGTGACAGTCCATATGAGAGACCCAGGCCATGCAGGGTATTACCCTCCAGTCTAGGCGGGAGCGCTGTTTTCAACTGTTGGACGAATGATTACGTCCTATATCAGCTAGATGCAGGCAAGAGTGTGCAAGACGGTACGGAATATCACTGTCTGTCACCTAAAACGTGTCTCTCGAACTGTGTGCACCTACGTTATAAACGTTCATTCATAGGCTAGGTTGTAGCAACCTCATGATGGGTATAGGGAAATGTATCACGTAGTAGCCTGAAGCTATCGCTGTTACATTGAACTGGCTGAATGGAATATGAATGGCAGTCATCCAATATGCTGTAATAGAACGGCACTGACCGCAACTGATCTATACCTATAGCTATCCTGTCTATTGTCTTTGAACCTATTACAGCCTGCTCCCTGTCTGGGTAAGAGGCAAAAAGACAATTGCAGTACCGGTTATACGCATCTAACTTAATGTAAATGATAGGAAAAAGCACTCACGAGGAACAGTTAAATATCATGTTAAGGTTTAGCCAATGTCTGAAGCTGTTAAAATATGTATGTAATTTAGATATAATAATATGTACTATGTAATCACCGTATGGTACTATAATCGATGAAAGCATTACAGTAGTGCTACTGAATCCCAGATAGATGGCCTACAGCATCATTCCAGTCTTCCAACATTATCAACTATTCCTAGTGAAACAGCAGTTTCCCAAATCAGCGTTGACCCTGTAACTGTAATTAACACTGGTTAAGTACTAGAGCTTGATGATTCCTCAATAGAGGTGCCATAATTATCGCATAATTATGTAACCGACAATTATGGTCAATAACGTGAACAAAAAAATTGTCTTAATACATTCATTTTAGGAAAAGGGGGATTCGACTTTATATTCAAGTAGAAATAATTTACCCAATAGCAGTTTTACATGAAGTGGGTAAAGTTGGTAATCATTTTATGAGCYGAACGGCACGGTTGGGAGAAGCTTCATTTCCAAAAGTTCCAAGAGGTCAAATCCATTAGTTTTTGAGACAGGGATGTCACCAATGCTGTGTTCTATTCATTAGGTTTGTCGTAGCTAATTAGGTATGTCGTATCTAAAGATGCATTATGAAGCGTTAGAACAAAAATGACAATAACCGTGGCCATTTGCATGAAAAGTAAGCCTAATCGTTACCCAAAATTCCATAAAAGTCACAACTTTAGCATCAGACAGTTTCCAGATAGGTATGTGTGAAGGGGAGGTGTAGTAATGGTGTGAAGATGAGGTGTAGTAATAATGGCAGAAGTGATTGACAGCTGWCACGGTCTACGTTCCAATATCCATACTAGCATACCACTTAGAATGCATGCATGCTCAATAGACTGCTTCATTCTAAGTGCTACGCTAGTGAGGATATTGGATAAAAGCCACTGTTGTTGCTGTATCACTGGTCTTTGTCAGGCTTGTAGATGGAGAGGGTTCTGGCTGAGGGGTCTGTAGCATTGATCCAGCGGGGCATCCAGTAGTGGCTGAGCCACTTGGCCTGGCCCGGGTAATGCTTCTCAAACACCTGGCGGTAGAAGTACGCCTCTTTGGTTCTGGGAGGGAGGAACGGGAACGTCTTAGGAGACTTCTCCAGCTGGAAGTCGTTCACCTTGGAGGAGAGAAAGAAGGAGTCAGAATGTGTGTGGGTGTGCATATGTCATGTGCCAGCGTGCCTGTGTGTGTGTGTGTGTGTACATGCGAGCCTGCTGTGTGCGTATGCACGTGTGTGTCTGACTGTGTGTATGTGTACCTTGCTTTTTTCAATTTTTACTAACGACATGCCACTGACTGAGTAAAGCCAGAGTTTCTATATATGCGGATGACTCAACACTATACACGTCAGCTACTACAGCGACTGAAATGACTGCAACACTTAAAGTGCTGCAGTTAGTTTCAGAGTGAGTAGCAAGGAATAAGTTAGCCCTAAATATTTCTAAAACTAAAAGCATTGTATTTGGAACAAAAACACTCACTAAACCCTAAACCTCAACTAAATCTTGTAATAAATAATGTGGAAATTGAGAAAGTTGAGATGACTAAACTGCTTGGAGTAACACTAGATTGTAAACTGTCATGGTCAAAACATATTGATGCAGTAGTAGCAAAGATGGGGAGAAGTCTGTCTATAATAAAGCGATGCTCTGCCTTCTTAACAACACTATCAACAAGGCAGGTCCCTACAGTCCTATTTTGTTGCACCTGGACTACTGTTCAGTCGTGTGGTCAGGTGCCACAAAAAGGAGTTAGGAAAATTGCAATTGGCTCAGAACAGAGCAGCACGGATGGCTCTTGGATGTACACATAGAGCTAATATTAATTATATGAATGTCAATCTCTCCTTGCTGAAAGTGGAGGAGAGATTGACTTCATCACTACTTGTATTTATGAGAGGTATTGATATGTTGAATGCACCGAGCTGTCTGTCTAAACTACTGACACACAGCTCGGACACCCATGCATACCCCACAAGACATGCCACAAGAGGCTTCTTCACAGTCCCAAAGTCCAGAACAGACAATGGGAGGCACACAGTACTACATAGAGCCATGACTACATGGAACTCTATTCCACATCAAGTAACTGACGCAAAGCAGTAATTTTAGATTTTCTTTTTTTAAGATAAAAATGAAAACTTATGAACAGCGGGACTGTGAAGCAACACAAACATTGGCACAGACACCATGCATACACACACAACACACACACACACACACACACACACAACACACACACACACACACACACACACACACACACACACACACACACACCACACACACACACACAACACACACACCACACAGACACACACAGACAAGCATACACATGGATTTAGTAATGTAGATATGTGGTAGTGGTGGAGTAGGGGCCTGAGGGCACACAGTGTGTTGTGAAATCTGTGAATGTATTGTAATGTTTTAAAATTGTATAAATTGCCTTAATTTTGCTGGACCCCAGGAAGAGTAGCTGCTGCTTTGGCAGCAGCTAATGGGGATCCATAATAAATACAAATACAAAAATACCTCAGACTCCATCTGGTCCTGCAGGCTGTTGTACCAGGACTTCTTGACAGACATCATTCCGTCACTGAAGGCCTCTTTACGCCGCCACAGGATCTCGTCTGGGATCAGGTTCAGACCTTTAAACGAGTCTCTGAGGAGGTGCTTCTCCACTCCATCCTGGTTACACACACATCCCTCAGTCAAACTGAACTGGGTTTGGAATTATAGCACTGGAACCCTTTACATGTTTAGAGACAGATTTTTGCTGCAAGGACTCTGATTTGGATACACAACCCTTACAATCACTCAATACACATCTTTTCCACTTTTGCAATAATACTGATGGGTTCTGACTTATAAACATGAAAATATGAAATATCCTTATTCATAACACTGAGGGAGAGAGAGGGCATTGAAAAAACTTTTACGTTATTGTTAGGCATCAGGTATCCTATGGAAAGGAGAAGGGCCACAGTCTGGTTTCAATGTTGGGTTGTAATTCGAAATACTGGCTACACCAGTAGTTAATGGTAATCTGTAGGAGGAATGTATATGGTGGGGTCAATTAAGGATGGATATGAGCCAGGGGCTTGGAATGTTATTGAGTAAGGGAAAGGCAATCACATGGTTGTGGTCATTGATAAGGGTGGAGAGCTGTGGATTAGTGAGGAATGGGGGCCGAGGTCAGGTCACATTAAGGGAGAAGGAACAGTTTATTACCCACATCACTACGCTTCTTGCCTAGCAATAAAGATGTAATGTTTAGAGGGAAGGAGGAGACTTCACCTAACATGGGGTAGATATACTTGGGCTGGTGGGAACATGGCTTTGTCTGTTCAGCTGTCTGACCCATTGGGTGAATAAACTTGGTTGGAGCTTTTCATAGTTGTCCGTCAGTTTTTACTCTGTTATTTAGAACCTAACAGTACATTACTTCCGATTTCATACTACATTATCTCATCAGAGACAAATGTAGCGGATAGGGAGATTGGGATAGTGAGCATATGGTGATAAGGCTGAGAAAACTGACCTTAGGTTGCCTCATCTCCTCAGGCAGGGAGAGGTAGTACGCTGTGAACCTGTGGTCCAGGAAAGGCACTCTCAGCTCCAGACTGTAGAGAGAAGAGGAAAGTCAGAATGCTAGATCTTCTGTATTAAACCTATAGCTTCTTAAAAGAAAGAAAGAAAAGCAGATAGCGGTCTGACAAGTTTGAGGAATGGATGTAAAAAATGCCCTTACCCGTGTGCAGCGGTGGTGCGGTCTGCTCTGAGCACGTCAAACAGGTACAGCTCCTTCAACAGACGAACACTGTCCTCTGCTGCTGCCTTGGGAGTGGGAGCCTGCAACAGGAAACACAACAACTCAGCTCATATTCCCAGACATAACAACTGGTTCCATTGTTGGGTTCAATTCCATTTTCAATTAAGTCAAACCAGGAATTTCCCATTGATTTCTAATAAATGTTTTCAATTCCTGCACTTCCTGAATTGACTACTGCATTCACCACAACACTGTCTGGTACATGAAATTTGGTGAGTGGGAGAGAACGACACATCTCTGATGTGGAACAGACTTACAGTACCTTGTGGAAGTAAATGTATCCTTGTGTCAGCTCGTCAGCGCCTTCCCCAGAGAAGATCACCACGCTGTCAGTCTTCTCACGGATGTACTTTGACACTAGGTACATGCCTGCAGAATGAGAAAGGATTATTGGACACAGAATTGAGTTGAAGTACTCCCTTGGCTATAACTTAAGCCTTGCCAAATATACTGTACATATCTTATAAAAAAAGGTTATTGTGCCATCTAGAGGCAAATAAAACCATCTGTATTTGGCAGGAAAAAAGTAAATGAAAGTAAACTGATCATCACATGAACTTTGGTCTTTACTTCAAGTTTGCACTTTTGGGACTGTTCGATTGTACCAGACAAACTGAATCACGTATTTCATCCACATATTATGCCAAGGTCTGGCTGATTGCTTCTCTCTATTGACAGGCTTTTACAGGCCACACTCACTAATCTCCCATGATTCCACTGGGATTCAAACTAGCCAATCAGGAGGAAAAGGAATGCAGCCTGGCCAGACTCCCTTTGTCCAGGTCAGTGGGCACATTGACAAGGTACAAAGAAGCTGTCTAGTGTCTCGGTATTTCACAAATGTGTCATCCTCATAGCCTATTAATTCAGCTTCAATGGGACACCCCTTCTGATTGGTGTTTGGAGGTCTAGGCTGATCTAAGATGGGACAGGGTGCTCTCTCACCGACAGAGGCGCGTACGGTGGTGATGTCATAGGTCTCCAGGTGAAAGATGACCTCCTCCACGGCTTTGAGACCCTCCTCAGGGGTGAAGTTSACCTCGTGGTGCTCACTGCCGATGTAGGACGCCACCTGGAACAACACAAGGCATTCACCAAGACATTCATTCACGTTGTATCTATTTATTGCCTTCAATTTATTGAGAACACATACTCTTTTACAATTACAGGGAGCAATGACTTCACTTTTTTCTGTTATTCTATTATGTTGTGTTTTTATTATTTTAAATGCTCATTTTTAATGCCCTGGGAGCTGTAATGTATTGGGTAAAAGATGATACAAAAATAAAGTTTGATTATTACTGATTATGAAGTTACATTGTTACGAAACTGATTGACTAGCCTGCTAATATTGTTGCGCCTGCTAAGTCTAGAAGTCTTAGGCCTAGTTAACTGGTCTGTAACTTGATTTAAGATGTGCAGCTATGTGAGAAATCAGCATATGAGGTAAGTGCTGTATGTACATGTGCCCAGGAGACAGCAAACTTACAGGGATCCAGGGCCAGCTCCGTCCTGACTCCTATGGGTCAGCTAGCCCAAGCAGATTATTATTTGTTGTTGAAACGGGTGACCAAAATACATATTTACAAAAATAAACTTCAAAAGACCGCTCCAAAACTAAAAAGGTTAACTAAAACAAAAAACAAAGACTTGCAGGCCGAGAGGCTCTATGGCCACCTCTCTCTGAATCATTCACGCTCGACCTGATTGCCTGTACCTGTGGGCTTCATCAAGGCTTGACAGAGCACCTGGACCTGGTTGCTGCTGCCCCCCTGGGGATGGAGTGTGGAAGTGGTAGTGTCTAATCATGCTCCTAGACCTAACCTACCCAACCCGCTCCATGACAATATCATCACCATTATATTATAAGGCAGAGTCTCTCTATGGAGGCTGGAGAGCCTCACTCACCTTGCGAGCAGCCAGGATGTCTGGGCTGTCTTCAGCCCCGATAGCGAAGGTCTGGATGGGGTACTTCAACTTCTCCTCTTTGGCCAGTTTGACCAGCGTAGCTGCCACCAGACTGGAGTCCAGACCACCTGATAGAAATATATAATAACAGTCATATACATCATTTACTAGATTATCACACGTTTAGTTTGACCTATGGTGTAAAGATAATAAGAATGTATTCTCATTTATGTATTTGCACAGACAAGCATTAGTGAAAACAACAAGTAACAGACCTCAAGCATTACTAACTCAAGCCACATTCTTTCATGTGTGACACTACACAAAGAGGCAAACATACTCTGTAATAATCATTATTTGTACCTGAGAGAAGACAGCCGATCCTCCTGTGGGCCATGAGGCGTTTCCGGACAGCGTTCTCAAACAAAGACCGGATGTTGCTCTTCACTGTCTCTGGGACAAAACCTACAGAGGACAACAAGAGATCTTACTGTCATCACACAGGGACCAGTCAACTGAATAGTTGAAGACCAGCAAATCAACTCTGACATACTACACATCCAACTCCTATTGTCAGTGACTACAATGATTTCAGTTGGACAACAGGCTTCATTCATGGCAATACCCTCAATACCAAAAAACTTGAATCCTGAAATAACAATCAGTGAGCCATTCCTCCCTTCATCTTATGTGTCAAACAACATCTGTCATCTTTCACTGATAGCTAGCGACAGGTAGTGGCACTTAAATAATCTGTAACCTTTATGGAAATACTATGGATGGGTGTGTACCTGAGGGGAGCCTCTCTACCGTGTCATAGGCAGCGTGGTTGGGCTCCTGGGTGCAGCAGTGGAAGCGGTCCATCTGAATAGACTCTACCTTCCCTGTGGGCTTTAGGTCAAACACCTCAAAGTGTCCTGGGAGGAATGGAGTGATCTTAGGAGGTGAGGACATTGAGTGGGTTATATGAGTCAGACCTGGGAACAAACAGAAAAAGCATGTGTTTAAGAACATTAAGTTATCATACCTGTGTAGTAACACTGTCGTTACACACTAATAACAACATCTTAACATTTTGTTACAATTGTACTTGACCAAGTGAATTTCTGTTGAATAGCAATAGAGTTGAGCAGCTAATTTTTTTTCTACACTCTGTGACATTAAAGTTCATCCTATCCTACCTGAATAGGTATTCTTCTTTAATCCACTTGTGTAGCAACCAAAACCGGTTGAGATATCAAGTAAGTAGTCCCCTCTCACCTTTTGCCTCAGAGCACACAGCCAGGAAGCCGTCGTCAGTCAGTAGTTTGAACATGGGCCGCACGCCATACGTATCCCTCCCCAGGAAAACCTTCCTATTGGCTGAGTCCATGAGGACGAAGGCGAACACTCCATCCAATAGGGACGCCATCTTCTGAATGCCGAAGCGCTCATACAGGTGAAGCAGGATCTCACCATCTACTTTGGTCTGGTAGTCAGTAAACTCAAACTGCTCCTTCAGCTAAAGAGGGAAGAAGATGGAGAAAAGTATTCTGATTATTATGAGACATAAGACATTACAAGTGGTCATACATGCTCATGACATACACTCAACAACATATMTATTTGGACAGTGAAGCAAAAACTTTTAATTTGGCTCTATCAGTGGTGGAAAAAGATACTTTAATAGAAAATGGCTCAAGTAAAAGTGAAAGTCACCCAGTAAAATACTACTTGAGTAAAAGTTTAAACTATTTACTTTTAAATATACTTAAGCATCAATAGTAAATGTAATTGCTAAAATATACATAACTTAAGCATCAAGAGTAAAAGTATAAATAATTTCAAATTCCTTATATTAAGCAAACCAGGCGGCACTATTTTTTGGTTTTTAAAATGTACGGACAGCCAGAGGAACACTCCAACACTCAGACATAATTTACAAACCAAGCATTTGTGTTTAGTGAGTCCGCCAGATCAGAGGTGGTAGGGATGACCAGGGATGTTCTCTTGATAAGTGCGTGAATTGGACCATTTTCCTGTCCTGCTAAGCATTCACAATGTAACGAGTACTTTTGGGTGTCAGGAACAATGTATGGAATAAAAAGTACATCATTTTCTTTAGGAATGTAGCGGAGTAAAAGTTGTCAAATATAAATAGTAAAGTAAAGTACAGATACCCCCAAAAAACTACATTGGAAGTACTTTAATTTATTTACGTAAGTACTTTACACCACTGGGCTCTATACTCCAGCATATGAGGCGACAGTACAGAATGTCCCCTTTTATTTGAGGGTATTTTCATACTTACAGTGCCTTAGGAAAGTATTCAGACCCCTTGACCTTTTCCACATTTTGTTACGTTGGTTACAGCCTTATTCTAAAATGGATTAAATAAAAAAATCCTCAGCAATCTACACACAAGACCCCATAATGACAAAGTGACCCTTTGCTATGAGACTCAAAATTGAACTCAGATGCATCCTGTTTCCATTGATCATCCTTGAGATGTTTCAACACTTAATTGGAGTCCACCTGTGATAAATTCAATTGATTGGACATGATTTGGAAAGGCACACACCTGTCTATATAAGGTCCCACAGTTGACAGTGCATGTCAGAGCAAAAACCTAGCCATGAGGTCCAGGGAATTGTCAATGGAGCTACGAGACAGGATTGTGTATTGAGGCACAGATCTGGGGAAGGGTACCAAACCATTTCTGCTGCATTGAAGGTCCCGAAGAACACAGTAGCCTCCATCATTCTTAAATGGAAGAAGTTTGGAACCACCAAGACTCTTTCTAGAGCTGGCCGCCCAGCCAAACTGAGCAATCGGCGAAGAAGAGCCTTGGTCAGGGAGGTGACCAAGAACCCGATGGTCACTCTGACAGAGTTTCAYAGTTCCTCTGTGTAGACGGGAGAACCTTCCAGAAAGACAACCATCTCTGCAGCACTCCACCAATCAGGCCTTTACGGTAGAGTGGCCAGACGGAAGCCACTACTCAGTAAAAGGCACATGACAGCCTGCTTGGAGTTTACCAAAAGGCACCTAAAGACTCTCAGACCATGAGAAACAAGATTCTCTGGTCTGATGAAACCAAGATTGAACTCTTTGGCCTGAATGCCAAGCGTCACGGCTGTATGAAATCTGGCACCATCGCTACGGTGAAGCATGGTGGTGGCACATCATACTGTTGGGATGTTTTTCAGCAGCAGGGACCGGGAGATTAGTCAGGATCGAGGCAAAGATGAACGGAGCAAAGTACAGAAAGATCCTTGATGAAAACCTGCCCCAGAGCGCTCAGGAACTCAGACTGGGCTGAAGGTTCACCTTCCAACAGGACAATGACCCTAAGCACACACCCAAGACAACACAGGAGTGGCTTCAGGACAAGTCTCTGAATATCCTTGAGTGGCCCAGTACTGTCACCTCATATAAAACATTTGATCTCAAATCCATAATGCCAAATGAAAAGTTTTAGCTTCACTGTCCAAATTAATACATAGGGTAGTATACATGCTTATAACTAAATCACAATGGATTGTAAGTAGTGTATGCACAATCACATCCAACAATTGTGCATATTACAAAAGATGTGAGATAATAATTTAATGCCATTTTTTTAAAGACAGATAATACCATTATCAATATGATCTTTGAAGATATTACGACTTTCTTCCCTCCCTGTTTCCACAAACTCACATGAACAAAAGTTTACTTAACTTATTTGGCCACGTAAGTCCCTTTGGCATAGAAATAGTACCTTTTTAAGAAAGGAGGAGTTAACTGGCCTAAAGRCATACTATATCCCTGCTTCGTGACCTGCAAGTAGAAACTAAATACGTTCCACACCAAAACTTGGCCAGATACTAGAGTTCCTTGAGGCCTGGTACCATCTCCAATCCTACAGTAGCCTGGGGTTCAGAAGTTTGGATTTCAGGCAATACCTTACTATATGTCTATGGGCCGTAACTACTGTGTGATTTGTAGATCTCCTACCATAGCCTGGGATTTGTGACATAAAACAAGTGACACAATCTGGATTCCAGGCTATACCTTATATGTCTATGGGCCATAACTACTGTGGTGTTTGCAAATCTATTGAGCATGGGATTTGTGAAACAGTGAAACAATGTGGATTCCAGGCTAGACCTACCGTGTGGTGGTTGTAGATTTCTCCGTTGTAGACAAGCCAGAGGTAGGGGAACTTCTTGATGCGGATGGGCTGCATGCCATACAGCTGGTCTACAATAGCCAGGCGATGGAAGCCGAAACAACAGTTAGTAAAGCCGTTGATGTTCTCAAAGCGAAAGGCGTCAGGGCCCCGGTGGGCGATCTTCATAGCGCTGGTGCACTGAACCGACAGGCACTCATCACTGCCAAACAAGGCCCATATACCACACATCCTGGGGCTGGAGAGGTGAGAGAGCGGGGCGGGGCGGGGGAGAGAGAAAGAGGGAGAGGGTGTAATAAATACATGCAACAAGAGGCAGAGCAGATGGTCCAGAGACTAGTGCTCCTTTCGTAACTGTTCTTTACAACATTTCAACCAGTGGAGGCTCCTCAGGAGGAAGGGGAGAACCATCCTTCTCAGTGAATTTCAGAAAAATAGTAAAACATGTAAAAATGTATCCTTTTTAGATAAAACAATACTAAATATAATCACGTCACCAAATAATTGATCAAAACACACTATTTTGCAAAGAAGGTCTACAGTAGCCWCAACAGCACTCTGTAGGGTAGCACCATGGTGTAGCCGGAGGACAGCTAGCTTCTGTCCTCCTCTGGGTACATTGACTTCAATACAAAACCTAGGAGGCTCTTGGTTCTCACCCCTTTCAATAGACTTACACAGTAATTATGACAACCTCCGGAGGATGTCCTCCAACCTATCAGAGCGCTTGCAGCACGAACTGACATGTTGTCCCCCCAATCAAAGGATCAGAGAATTAATCTCGTACTGAAAGCATAAGCTATAGCTAGCTAGCATTGCAGTGCATGTGGTGAGTAGTTGACTCAAAGAGAGAGAAAGACAATGAAAATGAAGGAGAAGCAAGAGAGAAATGRATATAGAGATTGTCATTTTTTTTCACTTACTTAGCTAGCAAATGCAGCTAGCTAGTTTAGCCTACTGAAACACCCTGCCCAAACTGCAGGATGCTGTTAGCTAGCTGGCTATGACTATCCAACACAACACTGGAACTCTTCCAAGTCAAGGTAAGCTTGTGGTTTTACTAATTTATTGCCACCGGGGCCCGAAGGTGTAACTGCTTACTGACTATACACTGTAACGTTACTGCATGATTGTAGTGGGTTTACTAACGCATTAGTTCTATTAGCTATGTTGACTAGGACGTTACGTTACTTTAGCTAAGATGGTGACAACGATGTAGGCTGTGTGTAGCGGTTTGGCTTGGAAAGTTTTTTTTGCCTGATCACACAGCTGGTGTGTTGTGCATTGAAGTCCACAAGCGACGGGAAGAGGTAGGAGGAGCGCGCAGGAATAAAACGCAAGAAGGAATACAACGTGGCTGTGTGTTTACGCGTGATCAGCGGTGTATTCATTCCGCGGTTTCTGGTGAAAGAAAGTTTCTTAAATGGAAGCAAACGGAACAAAACGCGGATTAACATACTTGAATTTGTCCAATAGAAACTCTCGTTTGCATCTGTCTCTCGACCTGTGTGCACCTACGTTATAAACGTTCATTAATAGCCTAGGTCGTAGCAACCTCATGATGGGTATAGGGAAATGTATCACGTAGTAGCCTGAACCTATCGCTGTTACATTGAATTGGCTGAATGGAATATGAATGGCAGTCATCCAATATGTTGTAATAGAAATATGGCCATGGTCATGAAAAAAAATGTGTCTTCCCTTATCTTAACCGGCACTGACCGCAACTGCTTCCAATGAAGGAAGAACAACTTGAAGGGTTATACCACCGACTAATGGACACAGTGCACCTTTGCTAATCAGATAGGAAACTATAACACACAAACCACACTATCATACCATACTTTTTACAGAACTATTGATGTCAACGTATTAAGCTGTGTATTGGAAGTAGTATTACTAGCAGTATCAGAGTTAGACATCAAAAACTTCCCTTTATAAAAAAAAAAAAGGATTTTCAATAACCTCAACTGTCAATGTTCACAATTATAATAATGGTGGTAAAATATACTCATAACTGCTGACCCACAACCCCAGTTTAACTGTAACCATTTAAAACATGTACACAAAAATGTTTGCAGTTAATGTGCTATTTGAGTGAGAGTGACTAACAAAATCAACGGAGGTCCTCCCCCGGACTGTAATTCGACTATGCCTACCATAAGTTTAGATAGCTGGCTAGACTAACTTAACAATCTAAAAAATGTTAGCTGACGTGGGCTAATTGAGTGAATAACATAACTGCTGATTCACAACCAAATTACACCTTGTATAGTCTACTATAACTCTCAACAGTAAATTGAGACCATGACTGAGTTGGGGGGGATTGATCCGCCAGTTGCCCATCCRAAACTTAAACYGTCTTGACTGGCCACTAAAGCACCTCTAAAAATACCATCCACCGGTAAATCTTATTTAATAACTCTCATACTGTATTACACTTAGTCATTATAAGTGTCACTGATAGTGAGTCCATATGAGACCCAGGCCATGCAGGGTATTACCCTCCAGTCTAGGCGGGGGCGCTGTTTTCAACTGTTGGACGAATGATTACGTCCTATATCAGCTAGATGCAGGCAAGAGTGTGCAAGGCGGTATTGAATGTCACCGTCTGTCACCTCAAATATGTCTCTSGAKCTGTGTGCACCTACGTTTTAAACGTTCATTCATAGGCTAGGTTGTAGCAACCTCATGATGGGTATAGGGAAATGTAGTAGCGTAGTAGCCTGAAGCTATCGCTGTTACATTGAACTGGCTGAATGGAATATGAATGGCAGTCATCCAACATGCTGTCAAAGAAATAAGGCCATGGTCATGTAAAAAAATCGTCCTCCCTTATCTTAACCGGCACTGCCCGCAAATGCTTTCAATTGAGAAGGAAGAAAAACATGAAGGACTAATGGACATATTGTACTTTCGCTAATCAGATAGGACACTATAACACACCACACTATGATACTCTTTACAAAACTATTGACGTCAACGTATTAAACTGTGTATTCGAAGTAGTATTACAGTTACACACCAAAACGGGTTTCACAAAGCGAGTCGCCATCACATTTATTAAACAAATTCTGTGTAGCTCTCTGCTCCACACGTGGTAATGTAAACGTATGTGGAAAGCCACACAAACTACCCGGTAATAGAAAGGATGAGTAACGGTTCACTCCGTGATAAATACACATTCGATTGAAATGTGTCTAAAATGCATAAACATAGTTTACTGAGAAACATACCTTTATTTCGTTGACACAAAGGGGTGAATAGTATTCTCCTCAGCGACTGAAATGATGCAACGACAGAACTTCTGTACACGGTAGTGATGACTATGTACTTCACTGAACTGAAAGGGGCGTGACTTGTAAAGTCAAGTTCGGTTGCACCACTTTATGGTTACATTTGAGATTCACATTTTACATACATTCTGGTTAGTTTGCGAGCCAAAGGTAACATGTTAGTGTAACCGATGTGAAATGGTTAGCTAGTTAGCGGTGGTGCGCGCCCCTACCTGGTTCGAGCCCAGGTAGGGGCGAGGAGAGGGACGGAAGTTACATTACTATAAACATACGTAGACACCTGCTTGTCGAACATCTCATTCATTAATATTGAGTCGGTCTTACTCTAGCAAAGACAGTTTCAATTTATACTGAACAAAAATATAAATGTAACAATTTTAAAAGACTTCAKTGATTTACAGTTCATGTGGAAATCAGTCAATTGAAATAAATTAGGCCATAACCTATGAATTTCACAATTGTGCAGGAGTGCTGCCATGGGTGGAGCGTAGATGGCATATGACCACCCAGTTGGCAAACAGCCCCACCAACAAATGTGCACAACATTTTAGAGAAATAAGCTTTGTTAGTGTATGGAACTCTTCTGGGATAKAAAATAATAATAATTCAGCTCATGAAACATGGGACCTACACTTTACATTTTTGTTCAGTGTAGATAGGTTTGGGAAGTGGCCATGTACAATTTAACAAACACTGAAATATCTGTTTAGTTTCTCACCCTTCATAGCCAATTTTATATTGACATGCTCCTCTACATATGGTCTAAAACACAAAACAGTACCTTAAAATGCAACCCTAATCGTCTTAAAAACAATAAACACTATTTTGGTTAAAGCTGGCATTTATTTAAGCCTCATCGTTTCAGAATTACCAGTACATCAGGAATATTTGGAGTGCTTGTTGTTCCAATGAAAGACTGGCATTTAGACAGGACAGATCAGAGGATATAATAGAACTGCCAACATCTGGAAAATTAACATTGTGCAGTAATTCATAGGTAGATAAGACACACATGGATGTTTTGGGGGGGAATAGTAAAAGCACAAAAAAAGTTATGCACTCAGTCCTCTAAGCACATGCTTAAAACTTGGACTGAGAATAAGATTTGCAGTTAATGACAGTGTATAGCTATACTAAAATGAGAATAGAAATCTGCCCATAAGTTATTGCAATAACCTCAACCGTCAAAGTTATCCATTACAATATAATGGTGGTAAAATATACTCATATCTGCTGACCCACACCCCCAGTTTAACTGTAACCATTTAAAACATGTACACAAAAATATAAAACATCTACATAAAAACAAACAATATTAAGGTTGTTCTCGTTCCGTAGTCTCATTGACCTAGAAGTTTATAACCACAATGCGCAACATGATAAATACAAGATTAGCTATAGCTAAGATTGCAAAGGGGAAAAAAGGGAATAGCAAAACAAGGAGGGTATTGGAGTGGATAAGTGTGTGGCTTTCAAATCATGCCATTCTCCCAATACTATGAAAAAGTGGAGCATTCACATGCATGTATAGAGACAAAATTCTGGTGCATCACCTTGGCACTGATGCAGATTATTCTAGAATTGGGTGTGACAAAGGTAAATATTTAATAATAATGTTCCCCAAATCAGACAGATTCAACCGAAAAAGCCACATCTCGTCAGCATAATGTATCGTGTGAGTAACAGCATAGAAAACCAAAATGCAACCTTCTCAAAATTCTCTCAAAGTTAGGAGTATGGCCTCTACACTTTGGAAATGCATAGAAAATGCAGGGTCAGCATGGATTGTGTAAAAGCACCAGCAGCCCTTGTCAATACTGTAATATCTACTGTAGTACGGCTTTATTGATCTCTCTCACACTCATAACTTAAACCAGGGATGGGCAACTTCAATGTGGGTGGGGCCACAAAATCTGAACTCATCACGAGGGGCCGCAGTGGCTGTCAGGTCTTAGTACCCACATCCATAACCACATGCAGCGACCAAAACATTTTTTAGCGGCCCTCTTGACGGGATAGAAAATGTTTTAGTTAATTTCCTGCAATTCGACACATTTTGCCATGGTCAGAAAGAAATGTTTGCAGTTAATGTGCTATCTGAGTGAGAGTGACTAACAAAATKAATGGAYCKCCCCCCCCCCCCCAGAATGTAATTCAACTATGCCTACCACAAGTTTAGATAGCTGGCTAGACAACCTAAAAAATGTTAGCTGATGTGGGCTGACAACATAAAAATAAAAAAAACTGCTGATTCACAACCAAATTACACCTTGTATAGTCTACTATAACTCTCAACAGTAAATTGAGACCCTGACTGAGTTGGGGGGGATTGATCTGCCAGTTGCCCATCCCAAACTTAAACGGTCTTGACTGGCCACTAAAGCACCTCTAAAAATACCATCCACTGGTAAATCGTATTTAATAACTCTCATACTGTATTGCACTTAGTCATCGTGTCACTGATAGTGACAGTCCATATGAGACCCAGAGCCATTCCGGGTGTTACCCTCGGGTCCGGTCGGGGGCTCTGTGCTCAAACAGGCCTGTAGCAGGAGTCTGGCTGCCACATGCGCAAGTCCACTAGGATCTGGTTGAGCTTCTGCATCCACACGTTCCTCTCGTCCTTGGTGTCGGCACACAGCCAGTTCCTGCAGGTACACGGAAAGAGTCATGTGTTTCAGTATACTGGACCCGGAGACCCAAGTCCAATTCAGTTTCCTTCTCCCTTAAGTGTGCACTCATTCACTTCCTTGAAGGCATTGGATTGGTTTAAGAAATATGTTAATACTAGACACTGCCTACACCAATACAATTGTTTTAAAATCTTTGAGGGGGAGTAAACAAGTGCTCACTTCAGGGAGAAGAGTGCAAAAAATAGAAAACTTGTACTCAAGTGCATTAAGTGTCAAAATCAGCCAACATTCTTCACGCAAGGTATTTGCCTACAAAACACAGTGCGATGGCAACTTCGACCAGAGACTTACTTGGTGACACACATTGTGTTTTTACACTGGCTGACGAGCGTCTCTATGTCACTCTCTCTCTGAGGCCGGACGGTGATCAGCTCAAATGTGTTGGGCCGGGCACAGAACTCCCTGTTGGCTGGCTCCACCTTACAACTGGTGCAGTTGGCCAAGTTGATGCGTCCTATTGGGTTCTAGAAAGACATGGATCCGTCCAAAGAAATAGATTGACAATTAAAATATATAAAAAGCTACTAATTACAGGCAACATGAATTGGCATGCGGATACATTAAAACTATCAAGAATTACCTAAATAAAGCCCGAAGGCTCATTTCCACTGGAGTCCTACAGTATTGTGAAATGAGGCTCACAGGGCTTATCATTCAAGAATAAAGGCTCCAATAATAGTGATCAAAGGCAGGTTGGATCCACATCCTCTCTTACCTTGCGTTTCTCATCATCAGGGTAGGTCCAGTAGGAGATAGAGTATCCTGACAGGACACACCATCTCCTGTGCCATGCTCCGAACCCACTCACATCCTCAAACATTGTCTGAAAAACAGAAGGAAGCTATTGAAACTGCTTGTGTAATAAAGCTTGACTGAGACATGAAGACGTGAATGCCTAGGCTTGGTCTCTGCTTCCTCTTTGTGGTCTAAGCAGGGTCCCTATAAACACACTGACAATTGCTGTGTAAAAAGGGATTGATAAATACGCTTTAGCTCAGCAGGCCAACAGTCTTGGGGTGTGCAGGGGCCCTGCGTTCAAAGCCAGTGTGTACTCACCAAGAAGCCTCTCTCCTCCACCAAGGAGCCCACCTCACACTGCATCTTCAGGTAGAGGTGTCCCTCCAAGGGGCACAGGAAAGGCACCTACAGATTACACAGGACATGTTGTAACACAGTCCTCAGCTGTAAGACTACCAACACCACCACAAAATGCTTTCATCGGGTGACAGGAGAGATTGTGTTAATCGGGCTTTAGACTGAAACACAAGACTGAAACGGAAGATTCAATTGGATGGTGAAATACATTAACTGGACACTGTGCCTGAAACACCCCAAAAAACATCCAGCACAACTTATTTTCCTTACAACAATACCAACCAACTTGTAGATTGAGGTTAGAAATGTTAGTTGGTGCCACAACAGAACCACATTYTGTCACAAACCCCAAAATATTAAAATGGTCGTGGATCGATTAGCAACCTTGCTGTGAAACATGTCTCTGAGAAGTGCTCTTTCAATGCCTTCATATTCGATCTAAAAGAGAGAAACAAGGTATGTGTGAGTGAATGAGTGTCAGAGTCTGGCAGGTAGCACACAGACCGTGCAGGTGGCAAAAAAAGGGGATTTTTTTTTTTTTTTAAGACTCAGATTGGGAGGCCTGTCTCCCTGCTCAGGACAACTGTCAGTTCCAAACTCTACAAATGTTACCTGCTCCCCTATGACTACACTGGACATTAGCTGGAATTGTGTGCAGAGATACAGCCAAACTGGAAATAGAGGGTGAATTCAGGATATAATGGAAGTGACTGCATTGTACAACAGTGAAAGCAAATGAGTTAGAACATTAATATTATATATTTTTATGTAACAAAGGTCTTTGGATTTTACCTTCTCCAATGAGAACTTGTTTTTCCCAATAGAGGCTAGCGTTAGCTTGTGAGACCCAACCAGGACAAAGTTACTGGTGCGTACTGCATTAGGGCCCCCAGGACTGGCCACCACTGTAAAGAGCATTAGGAGGATGTTTTAGCAATGTTTTTGTAATTGCGCAGACATTATCGTCATCCAGAGACTTGCAACAATAAGCTCAACTTAAGTAGGTGAGACAACCACACATCACAACATCTGCAAGTAAAACGTTTATAAAAATATCCACTAGAAAAATAGTTATTTAAATAAGCACAGTAAGACATCAGGGTTCAAATTCATCAGCCGAAAAAGTATCCTTACCTGGAGTCAGACTGCTCTTCTACAGGAGCAGCGAGCCAGAGATGTTAGAAAGAGAGGCATGTTTTGAATCATTTACAAGATGTCTGACTGTGCATACAACATACATGACAACATAATCTACACAGTAACAGAATATTACTATAATACATTCACCGATGCAATTCTACATCTCAAGTGGCAATCATTTCTACCAATCGCCCCCATAACAGATCCGATAAGTGTTCAAACAATCCGCATATGACTACAAGGCAGTACTGTCTGTATTAGAGGTTGGTAAGAATGAAAGCTTACAGTGATGGCGAGGAACCTCTTGGGAGTGATGGCCTAGAAAGAGAAACGGTTATTCAGTTTCAGAAGGTTACGTCGGGACACAAACAAGTGAATGGGTAATTCAAATCACTGACTAAGCCAACTGCATTGTCAGCTGTGAACAAAGCCTTCCATCCTACAAAAGGGACCCTTCACCGTGTGGAATGAAAAGTGGAGCCTGTAGGCCTAGTGTGTGTATTTGGCAGCAGCAGGCCCAGGGCCTGGTAACACCAGCATTAGTTGTGTTCTACTACCGAGTAGTAACATTACACCCACACAAAAAGGTGAGTGGGGTTTTAAAATCAGTCCCTACCGACAAGCACAACTCATGGGCATCGTGAACATGGCTCCAGAGTATCTGAACACACACCATCTCATCTTAGAGACAGGACGTCGTTTAAAATGGCTCTAAATGCATATTCTGATGCATAACAATGACAATGTATTCAAGTAGAAACTAGCAGCCAAGATACAAGACTATGCTCAGTTCCAACATTCAATAAACTGATTTGTAGTTTGTTATGGCACAGTTGAGAAAATATAACTACCTTTGACTTGCTGGGCTTCTTCCTCTTGTCAGGGTTCAACTCACGCTTCTGCACCTGAAGAAATAACCAGGGTTAGAGTAATATCCCAGATCAAAGAAGTCAGAGTCCTCCTCAAACAATATCTGCATTTGCCGAAAGTAGCAAAAACTCACCAGGCAGTAAACCTCAATATCAATTGCAAAGTCATTAGAGACGTCAGGCCTAAAATGGAAGCCAGAGAAAGACATTAGAACAGAACATGAGTGGTACTATTCTATGGTATTCCAGAGAGAGAATGTGTAGTTTAACTAACATGGTGAACTTGGTAGAGAAGGTGATCGCGTCTCCACTGATAGCGCTACGTGTGCTGGCTAGGGGAGTAGCAACTGTATTCTCAGCTCCAGCACGGATCATGATGAAGAAGTAATGGCTGGACCACTCTGGAATAAACACATAAAATAGAAAAGGTAATGATTTCAGTCTAACACACTATACATGAAGTATATTGAGCAATGTACATTTGGATCTTGTTTTTGACAGTACAATGTGGGAAACAGGATATCAATATAACTTTGTCCCCTAAAGGCAATTTGGATGCAGGCAAATTACAAAAAAATACCCATCATAAAATAAAATTTTTACATTTGATAATCAAGTAACAAATTGTAGTGTGTTGGGTCTACCTGGATTGTTAGCAGCGGAGCAGACAAAGTCAGCTTTGAGGGGCAGTCGTAGTTCCAGGAGGGAGATGGATCCCTTGGAGGCTGTGACCCCCATGTCTCCACCCTGCCCCATTTGACCGCTAGGACCTTCTCCCTTCAGACGGTGCAGCTCTGCCTTCAGGGCCCCCCGCTTCTCAGCTGGAGGGAGACAAGAATATAAGACTGATAAGAAAACTGAACGTAATGTTAATGTGAAATGCATGTGATAATCTCAAGATATAACAGCCGGTCCCCAAGGCATATGGAGCAAATTGGGATTGGCTGTCAGTATGTCCACCCATGTTGTAGGGGTGGAATGGGAACTCACTGGCTATAAGCAAAAGCCTCTCAGCCTCTGCCTCCACCTGCGAGCCTTTCCCATGCTCCTCATCAGTACAGCAGTTCAGGGCCTGGCTAGCCTGGCTGATCACTGTTTGCTGCAGGTTCATCTCATTGGTCAGAACCTACAAGGAATCAGAAAGAAGACATCTCATTGGTCACATGGAATGAGGAAATCAACATCAATGGTCAGAAGAACCTACATGGAATGGGGAAAGATCCCAAGAGATGAACTTACTAGAGGTCATATCTTATGCACTCAGCATTTACACTTGATTCTATGAAATCAAGTTTTTGTACAGAGTGAGATCCTTCTCACAGTATGACCCCGGAATTGTTCTTGTGCTGGCATTGTGTTACCGAGTCAGTTTCTATCCAGACAGACTTTTGGTCTGCACAGTACGGGACCATTCGTTTGCTTGCTGTCAGCACGGCGTGTTATAGGGACCATATGTGCAAATTACAGCCGGCACTCTGTTCAGAGGCGCTAAGTACTCTTGGCCGGCAGACGCACAACAATCCTACCGGTCTGTTCATGCCTTTACCTGCATCTTCTGTTTGACGTTGGTGTGTCCTTGGCTCCTGGGTTCCTCTGCTGCTCTACGAGACACATCCTCCTTCCTCACGATGACCTGCCTCACACGAGGCCTCTCCGTACTGTCCTTGATCCTGGTCGACCTGTACGCATCAATACTGGAAGAGAAAGGAAAACATATGTAAAGACTAAAATCGATAGTTATGTATGGCAATATTATTTTTGGACGATATTGATATTTGACTCAAAATATAGATTTGAAAGAAAATATATATTAAAACAAGTTTGCTACTGTAGGTAGCGTTAGCTTGCGCTAGTCGGCTGTACCTGCGCCAAAACGCCAGTATTTTCCTCTTATAGCTCGTTCCCCCATCTTCGTTAAATAGCGAGCCAACATTTTCAGCACTTTCATTTCACTGACTGATCAAAATGCGTTTTCTCATTCTCTCTCGTCTCTCTGCAGCAGACAGTGAGCAATATGTTTGGAAAATCAAATCGCAATATTCAATCACAATACATACAGAATTGTGAGAATCGCAATAGTATCGATTCATATCAGCACCTAAGTATCATGGAAACATCGTATCATGAGGTCCCTGGCAATTCCCAGCCCTAGTCGTCTCTTGAACTCAGTGAAACTAAATTAAATTAAAATAAAAGTTGTTGATGTCTCAGTAGAAGGGGTGAAGCTCAGCAAGCTACATTAGAGTTTGGGTATGGGCTTTAACTGGTTGGTTACCTGTAGGGCAGGTTGTGGCCATCATCTGTCTCTAGGCTGTCTGATGACCCAGCCCGGAGCATGCGAGCCCTCTGGAACTTACTGGGTCTGGAAACACTGTCAGGAGTTAGGCTCTTAGCGTTGAACGAACTGGCTGGAGTTGACATCTGGGCAGGGATATACATGAAAAAGTAATTAGGTTGGCCCCAAAAAATACATAATTAGCCATAACATTATATCTAGTCCATGGGCACAAATAAAATATGACAAGCTGGCATTAAAGTAGTTGTACGTCCCCAAGACATTAAATGGCTGAAAGATTTTACTACTTTGTATGCTTTTAGTTGTTTCCAGCTTTGTACTTTAACTCACCATCATCTTCACTGGGCTTTTGACCACAGCAGCCACAGTCTCAGAGAAGGGGGCGAGGATGGACATAGAGGAGATGTTCAATTTATCTTCCTCCTCACCACTCTGCACCTCGCTCTGGTCATGGAGCCCGTCAAATATCTCGTTGATCACATCAGAGTTGATGGACTGGTCCACGTTCACCTCTAGCTCATGACTCACATCTTCGTCTGCAGTGAGACAATCGTGAGTGGAATATTATATAGTGACGCCAACGGTATGAACTTAGATTGTAAGGACTGCTCTAATTAAGTTAGTTGTTGACCGAAACCATAGGACATTAAAACACTAACTTGCATCCGATTCAAGCATCCAAAGACTTATTTTTATGATCAGTGTACTCTTTGAAAGCCAAGTTAGTATGATCAAGTATGATCAAGTAGTATGCTCAGTAAGTACAGTACCTGATTCCTCCACTGAGAATACTACTTGCTTCCCAGGGCTGGAGGTTGGGTTGGTGGCAGCAGTTACATTMAGTTTTTTGGGTGCTGCATTCAGGCCATCCAGAGGGGAAGCAGTTTGCTCATCAGGCTGCTCAATCAGATCCTGAGAATAATTATTACAGGCTAATTTAGCATTTCCTTCCTAATTGCTTTGCAGTCATCCATCATACAACAGTCTGCACATAAAAGGTTGGTCCAAGCATGGTCAAAAGAAATATACTTCACCACCAACCTTGGCCTCTGTGTTTCTCTTGGTGTCTGCCACTTCAGCCTTGATCTTCCAAATGTTGTTCCCTTTCTGGAACCGGTTACGAATCTGAGCAAGTTCCGACTCGCGCTCCTGCAATAAAGAACAAGAAAATTACGATGTTTAATCAGTTTTTCAACAGTCTGGTCACAAAACAAATATCATAATACATGTGTAATACTTTATTTTCAAAAAGAGCGTACAAAAATAAAATGCCAAAGTGCTGTACAAAGGCAAAACTAAAGACATTATGGTAGGTCTGAGTAAATAAAGTGAACTGTACGTACCAGTTTCTGTGCAAGGTCAGCGGTGGTGGTGTTGGCAAGCTGGGCAGCTCTCAGCCTCTCCTTCACCAGCCTGGTGTTGGGGGTCCCAGACTGGCTTACCACAGGGGTATGACCAGCCAGGCCTGCCCCAGACGGGTTTACTACGGTTGGGGTACGAGCGGCAGCTCCATGGCTGGTATCAGTGGAACTCAGGCTGGAGTGCTCCTGGCACCTCTCCCCAAAACGCTCCATGAACGACTTGACACCTGTTGGAAACAGAAAAAGATTTAGTAACTCTTGTGAGGACAATGGAAGTGGACAGCAACAGACAAATGAGCAGAGACTGCATATTAAAACATGTGATATTTCAGAACAACCTAATAAGCTGTCAACTTCAGCTTAGGAAAAAGAAACCAAGCTAAATTGAGTGCTCATTCTAGCTCACCTGGAGTTCCAGTTGCTCCTGCGGTGCCGCTCTGCTGCAGGGGAGTGGCCGGGGTGGTTTCCTTGGTGAACCTCTCCCTGGTCTGCAGGACAGAGGGCCCAGTGTTAGAGGGCTGTGTAGGGAGCTCTGACTTCTTGGGGCTGGCGTTGACCTCCAGGGCTCGGGACAGGGCCTGGTTCTTCAGGGGACTCTGAGGCACAGGTGAGGCGGAGGGAGCACCTTTTTGGGAGCTGGGTGTGAAGGCTGAGGCTCTACCCTGGCAACTCCTCTGGGGACTGGGTAAAGGAGAGGGGAGACCTCTGCTAGTCTGTCTAGCTGGTCTYGCATCATTTACGTCAGTCTTCTGGGGGCTGGGAAGAACCACTCCGGTGGACTTGACTGGGGAGTTGAAAGGCTGCTGAAGAAATGCAAGACGGAAATGTATTATCCAAACTATTCTAAATAACTTGTTACTGCACACTGCTTTCTTGCAAAGCATCACCACTTATCTTAATTTCTACTTTGAATCTTTTTCACACCCAAAATGCCTCTATAGAATCAGCCTCTCCCATGGGATGACATATTACTCACACAAAAGTTATGTACATCATAATTAATAACCAAGCCAACTGTCGCATTATGACTCACCTGGTTGGAGTCCGGAAAAGGCTTGCTATTTGAAGACTGACTCATTTGTGTCCGGTCTGCAGCCACAGAGATGGGTTTGGCACCTGCCTCTCTCCTCCAAGCAGCGGTGGCGATACTGACACTACCAGGGTTCCCTTGTGCATAGTCTCTGCTACGAGGGGCGGCATGGCTGAGGTCGTCCTCCCAGGACCCAATGCTGGCAGCGAGGTTGGCCAGTCGACCCTTCCTGCCCACGGAGGCTTCTGAGGATGCAGCAGCAGGGACAGGTGTGGGTACCGGGGCCACAGCCTGCCTAGGGTGGGCCTGGCTCTTTACTGGGGACAGAGCTGCTGGGATGTCTGGAACCTCAGAGGTACCTTGAAGGGAAAAATATGGGCATTCATATTTGTCAGGCAAAAACAAATATGCTTTTAATATGATTGTAGTAGTCTAATTCCACACTGATATTGTTGTGTAAAAATGTTGGTTTTCAGGTGATCTATAAAGGTTAAGCAGGTGCTACATGTGCAAATGAAATTATCTAGCTAGTCAACAGGCCACGTGCCTTACCTTCAGAATCCCAGTACTGCCTCTGTTCAGCCAGTCTGGCCAGGCGAGACTTCATGGCAGCAGGGGTAGAGGAGGTGGGAGCCTCCCTCTGCGCTTCTCGGTTCCTCTGAAGAACCGGGCTAGCAGGCACAACCTCCACATTCTTGGTCCTCTGTGGCTGTGGAGCAGCACTCACAGCCACTTTCTCTAGTTCTGGGGCAGAGCGTGCTACCTCCCTGGCCTGCTCTGGGACAAGCTGTGCTGCCAGCATGGGCTCTGGTTCAGGAACGGGAGCAGGAGGGCGGACAGCCACCCTCTCCAAAGAAGAGGCGGCAGAGCGGATGCTGGCTGGGCCTGTTGGGGGCTTCCGGTCAGTCTGGGGGTCTGTCAGAGAAGGGGTCAGGGTGCGAGGAGTCATTGAAGGCTCCCTGTTCTCCTCGCCAATCATGGTGGGCTGGCCAAGTTCACCTGAACGACTCCGCTTTGAGGGAGAGGGCTTGCTGGATGGGTGAGGGGCTAGGGGTGAAGTGAGAAAGACCATAAGTTAAGTTTATACAGTGGGAGATTTCCAATCCACAAAATTAATATTTAAGTATTTGCCTTGAGTACCATATTAAAGCTCACAGATATACATATACAGACGATCTGAAACGTCACCATTTTGTCTATATTTGAATACAGCATAGGGAAAGCTGCAGCCATAGACCCATCCCACTGACTTGATTTGAACAGATAATTCTCAGTGAGCCGTTTCAAAGGTCAAGCTTCCGGTATGGAAAACCATACATGTGCAGGGCATGAAGTTCAACCCCCTCCTAAAGGCTAATGGAGACATCTAAAGGTTACATTAAAACGATTCCCATCAATGCAATACTTACTATCGCAGCCAGAGGGATCACAGGGCTAGAAAATGAATGTATTGGGAAATTATGTTGTATCACATTGAGAATAAATGAGTAAGATCTTACCTTTTTCGATGACAGGCACTGTGACCAGGCTGTTGCAGGTCTCAGCCAGAGGCTCCCTAGCTCGCTTGGCCATCTGTCTGTTAGCAGCAGTGGGTCTCTCTGCCATCTTCTTCTGCAGGTTCTCCCTGCGAGCACGGGTCCTCTCCAGGAGTTTCTGAACAGGTAAAAAAGCACGTTATTAGAAAATATAACACATTTGCATTTAAAAGCAGTGTCTAAACCATTTGTTTTTTTCCTTCTAATTTAAATTAATCTAATAACATAACTCAGGAGTAGCCTGACTTACCATCTGTACAGCACTGACTAGCACAGATAACAGTGAAGGACATTACACACCATTGTAAACTTAAGTTTGTGCCATTTTACTATGCTTTCCTTTCTGCTCTATTGCACCCATAGTGAGCAGTGGATGGCGGGGGTCTATGGCTTCAAAATAATGAATACGTTTTAGTACACGTCATAGGGTCAAGAGAAACGAATAGGTCTGGAGGAGATAAGGCTGCAGTTGTCTCTACACTCCTCCCTGGCCACCTCCACTCCTGTCAGTTCTCATCTGTACACCAAAACCCTAGCTGGCCTCCCAGTCCAAGGCAAGATTTATTGCCCTGGCTGCTACAGTGCAAGACTCAACACATTCCTGGCTGTTTCAGTTGCCTAAGCGTCTCACACCCAGCCAGGATGTGTGGAAAACTTGTTAAAGTGTGTGTCATTCCTCAGGAATGAGCCACTTCTGACGTGTTGTGGCTACTGGATTTGAAATCTCCCGGGCATTTCTATTGGTTGGAATTTACATTTTAGGGATTTTGCATACCGCTGCCAGCCACTGCTTTTCTATATCAGAGTTGTCATGAAACACACTTAGTTCCAAACTGGAGTGACTTAAAAAAAAAAATATATATATATATATATATACACTCACTCCTGGCACATTTGGTAAAATTGATAAAGCTGACAGAGTGCATCAGAAAGTGAAATTTACAGACAGATGCTGTATGGAAATGAAGGTGGAAAACACATTACTGTATTCATACAATTCTCTTCTTCATACTGTAGTTGACTAACGAATCCATTCATTACCTATTAAGGACATATTAAGGGAATTGTAGTATTCTCAGATTCCTCTCTCCCTGCTCGCACGTTAGGGGAGGGGCTGAGGTTTTTTGACAAGATGACGATCATCTGACTTCACTCTCTCAATACTCTCGTCAACTATAGATTTTTGGGCTCATGCATTTTTTTTTTCTAAGCTGCTGAAATATATATAATTATAAAAATATATATTTTTCATATGTTTAAAAAATAAACTGTTTTAGTGTGGGGAAAACAACCAGGTTCTATTTTGTATTTGCATGCCTTATGCTGGCATGCAATTTTAGAACAGTATTATGAATTATGAAGAGGAAAGGTAGCAGGCTAACATTAGCTATAAAATTATATACGGTATGGAAGGTGTCAGGGTTTAGATGTCACTTCTATACTATTTGACTTGGCTATCTAAAGTTAGCAACGTTTCCAACAACTTTCAGTTAACGTTATACATTCGAATTAAGCTAAAGTTAGCTAACGTTACCTAGCTACACTAGTTAAGATATTTAAATTCACATTTGTTGAAGAACAAGTTAACGAGGTACTGTAACGTTAGTTACCAGTTACCTAGCTATGGGACACAACGTCGGGAGTCTGTATTAGTTTGACTTGAACCAATACTTTCAATGTTACGTCCCAAACGCTACTACCAGTTAGTTACCTACAACACAAACGTTAGATAACGTTGTTTTGAATCCAGGTTTTACAACATTATTTCAGTTTGACAGAGACTATCAAACAAGTTTACCATATTTATGCAATGCAACAAGAAATAATGTTTTGTTGGCTAACGCGTTATCGTTAGCTGGCCATGGCAGTTAGCTAGAAACAAACTGTGCACTCACCTCGGTAAACGGATCCATTCCGATAAGAGTTTCTTTGTTCAAATCTATTGATTTAGCTAACGTATACTGAATAATCGTCGTTTATCTATCCTAATACACTAAACGCGGACAGCTTCTCAGCCGCTGTTTCTGCAGACGCGTCGTTCGTCCCTTCTTTTTTTAAACAAACAGATCTGTTCAATATTTGAATTTCAGTGCTGTGTTCACTGCGCAGACTCCGACGGTTGGAATCACGCGACAGCCAATGATAAACCCGATGGGCGTAGACAGACGCAGTCTAGCCATTCAAGTCTCTCTCAATTTAATTCAAGGGCTCTCTTTCTCAATTCAATTTAATTCAAGGGCTCTCTCTGTCTCTCAATTCAATTTAAGGGCTTTATTGGCATGTGAAACATATGTTAACATTGCCAAAGCAAGTGAAGTAGATAATGAACAAAAGTGAAACAAACAATAAAAGTTAACAGTACACATTACATTCACAGAAGTTACAAAAGAATAAAGACATTTCAAATGTGATATTATGTCTATTTACAGTGTAGTAACGATGTGCAAATAGTTAAAGTACAAAAGGGAAAATAAAAACAAATATGGGTTGTATTTACAATGGTGTTTGTTCTTCACTGGTTGCCTTTTTATTGTGGCAACAGGTCACAAATCTTGCTGCTGTGATGGCACACAAATCTTGCTGCTGTGTGGTATTTCACCCAATAGATATGGAATTGATCAAAATTGGGTTTGTTTTCGAACTCTTTGTGGGTCTGTGTATTCTGAGGGAAATGTGTCTCTAATATGGTCATATATTTGGCAGGAGGTCAGGAAGTGCAGCTTAGTTTCCACCTCATTTGGTGGGCAGATCACACATAGCCTGTCTTCTCTCAAAGGTCTTTATTCTCATGGGAAACATGTTCACAGTGCCAAAGCAAGTGAAATAAACAAAAAATATAACAGTAAACACTACACTCAAAAGTTCCAAAGGAATAGAGACATTTCAAATGTCATATTATGGCTATATACACAGTACCAGTCAAAAGTTGACACACCTACTCATTCCAGGGTTTTTATTTATTTTTTATATTTTCTACATTGTAGAATAATAGTGAAGACATCAAAACTATGAAATAACACATATGGAATCGTGTAGTAAGCCAAAAAGTGTTAAACAAATCAAAATATGTCCAAACTTTTGACTGGTACTGTACGTTGTTGTCTCTCTCACACACACACACACACACACACACACACACACACACACACACACACACACACAACACAACACACACACACACACACACACACACACACACACACACACACACACACACACACACACAGTCTTGTACAGCTAACCTTGTGGGGACACACAATTGATCCTAGTGGCCGATCATCAAGGGCTTGAAGCGGAAACGGACAGGAGAGCAGTATGTTCAGAGAGGAGGCAASGATCTGGTCAATAAAGTTCCCCGCGGCACCGGAAATCCACTAACGCTGTAGAAACAGTACATGATGGACAGCAATCAAGTGTCAGTGACACTAAAAAGGGTTTAACAGAAACTGAGATCCTCCTCCTGGGGCAGGTGTGAGTAAGATCACGTGACGTCCCTCTGCTCTCGTGGATCCCGATATGGGACGTACCAAACACTGAAGCTGGTGCCCTCCCCTTGACCACAACAGACAGAGCCTCAGCCATCTCTGTCTGCATCGCTCTGCAGGGAGGCGTGTGACCCCTACCTCCAAAGGTTCAGGCTCTGCTACAGAAGGAGAGAGAGAGAAGCGATGTGGGTACAGTCGCTCACGAAGTACATTATCTAACCAGATGACCATCGCGATGAGTGCATCCAAAGAGAGGTTGTCATCACAACATGCTAGTTCTGTTTGGACCTCCTCGCATAGTCCTCTTCCGAATAGCGTACAGAGTGCCGGCTCATTCCATCCGCTGGATGCTGCTACTGTCTGGAAGGTGAGCGGGTACTCGGCAGCGGTCTGGTCATCCTGCCGTAGTTGGAGTAGGCGCTCACCTCTGCCCTCCGGTGGATGATCAAAAATAACTCTGAACAGAGCCATGGACCCCTCATACGAAGCCAGCTCCTCCTCGCCTCTCTCCCAGACAGCCATAGCCCACTCCAACGCCCGCCCAGTCAGCAGAGAAATAACCGTTCTTCTTCAACCACTTTGAGGAGCTGGTGAAAAGACTGTGGTCCAGCTGCTTTATACCATCGATGGTCAGAGCCCTGGAGTCTATGGGTCTTGTGCCATCTATTCCCAGGGTTTACGGTGTAACCGAGGCTTTCCTACATGAACTGAAGGAGGTGATCTACATCCACGAGAAACTCAAAGAAATCAGGCACGCACTGCTGGACGACAACAAATACAAGGAAGCTTTGGTGGCTGATGTGGTGACTTTCTGGCTCAATATACCCCAAGAGAACGAGTAACAATATATATTTTTTATTTAGATGTAAAGCAATGGGTAACTATATGAATACGATGTTAGAGAGAATAAATACATGTTTTCTTTTGAGAGAATTTACAAATGTTATGCAGCAAACTATTGAAAATAAAGTGAACAATGTATCGCTCTACACAACCCACAATACAGGAGTTAATGCAGAGCGTGTGCTAAAAATGGAACAAATCATGAGTCATGTAAGACATACGGGGGAGGCTCTACAGTGGACACAACTGGTATCCTGTCTTGTGGATGATTCTGAAGAACTAGAAACATCCTTGTCTAAGATTTTAGTTTATTTGTTTGAAACATCATTTAATTGTAACATGTATCATATTTGTTGTTTATATGCTTATATAACGGATGTGTGTGTTTTAAAAATTCAGCGATATAAGCCTGTAAATGTAAACCAAGTATACAAGGTGTTGCATGCATGGGTCATTGAGAAAATGGGTACTAATATCCTGCTACGTATCCTGAAGTGTATGGATACGTAATACTTAAAAAATGTTTGCAAAAATAAAATGCAAAATGAAAATGAAATGTTCTCGTTATTTGAACGGGGCTCATTAATGTTATTGTACATCAGAGAGGCAAGAAGGATGGCGGAGCAGATGTTGAAAAACATTTATTATACCCCCTCTAARCCAGGGTCTTATGAGCGGAAGGAGAGGTTCCAGAGAGCTATAGCCGAAGAAACAGGTAGCAGGTTAGGCAATGCTCAAGTGAATAAATGGCTAGCAGAGCAGGATGCTTACACTCTGCATAAACCTGTGCGAAAACAATTTCCATTAAATAGAGTTTCTTCTACTCATCCTGTCAGGACCCGGTGCGAGAAACAGTCACTAAATCGGCAGAACCCAGAAGATGAGGCAGACACAGCAGTACTAGAGGTGGTGGTTTAATAAAAAATAGATATCTTCCAAAATACAAAGAAAATCCACAAAGTGGTAAAAACAGCAAGGGAAAAACAAACCTCAAAAGACTAATACAAAATACAAAAGAACAAAACCAGAGAACCTCTGGAAAATCCAACAAGAGAAAAATATATGTTCACAACAAGGCTGGGGCTGGGTGCTAACATACAAACACTGAGCAAGGAACTGAGGAACACACAGGGATTAAATACTAACAAGGGAACGACATACAGGTGCAAACAATAATTAGAGCAAGGGAAAAACAAAAGGTACAAAAAAGGTGCAATGGGGACATCTAGTGACAAAAAACCAGAACAGTCCTGGCCAAAACCTGACACATCCCTTGTCCCAGTTTCAGGCAGATCTATGTGACATGCAGGCCCTTGCAGATAAAAATGATGGAAATCGCTACATGCTAACGGTTATAGATATTTTCTCTAAAATAGCATTTGTAAGGGTCCTAAAAAATTAGAGTGGGGCAGAGGTGACACGGGCCTTTGACTCTATCTTGAAGGAAGGAGGAGCACCCAAGAAAGTGCAGACTGACGGCGGATAATAATCTTTTAATAATACTTTTCAGAAACTCATGAAGAAGCACAATATTGTACATTTTGCTACAGGTTCGGATTTGAAAGCTTCAGTTGTTGAACGCTTTAACAGAACTTTGAAGGAGAGGATGTGGAAATACTTTACAGCTCACCACACCCATAGATATGTGGATATAGTTCAAGATTTAGTAAAGGGGTACAACAACAGCTACCATAAGAGTATACGGATGAAGCCCTCCGAGGTCTCTTCTGAAAACTCTTTTCAAGTCTTTAAAAATCTGTATGGTTTGTTCCCCCTTTGCCGTGAGAAAAAAATAGATTTTAAATTCATAGTGGGGGACTTGGTACGTATATCCAAGTTGAGGGGGGTTTTCGACCAAAAATACGAGCATGGGTACAGCGATGAGTTGTTCACAGTTACCAAATGTCTACCACGTATAACCCCTGTCTACAAGTTAAAAGATTATGGTGGAGAGCTTATAGAGGGTTCCTTTTATGAGAAGGAACTCCAGAAGGTACAGCTGGGTAAAGACAAAGTCTTTCACGTGGAGGAGATTCTGGATCAAAAGAGAGAAAAYGGTAAAAAATGGGTGTTGGTCCGTTGGAAAAAATGGCCACAAAAGTTCAACAGTTGGGTATTAGAGGGCGCGGTGGTGGAGGCAGTGGGGGTTAACTTAAATCCTCATGCATGACAAAAACACCATCATTCGAGTGTACACAGGTGCATCATGGAGCACAATGGATTTTGCCTGACTCTCCCCATTAATGCGTCTGCACATATATAGTATATGAATAACCAAAGTTCGAATTATACAACCAATTTTCCAAAGCCTATAGAGTTATCAGAGGCCTGGGAAGTAGGTCTCAGTGAGATTACATACCCCCATAGTTGGTATAATATCAAGGATAAGGAACGTGATTTTTATTGCAAAAGGATATCGGAACCCCCAAAGGTTATAAAGCTTAAAAAAGGTTCTATAGAACTGTAGAGAGGATCATCTCTGAGTTGAACGACCTCCTAACCCTGAACAATATAGAAATACTCTTGAACTACAACCCTATTCATAAACGTGTACAAATCTCAGGGGATGCTGATGGGGGTATAAAGACCAGTGGTAATTTAGCCTACATGTTGGGAATGAGTTCCAATAAATGGACGTATGTATACACAACATATTTGTGTATACCGACATCATATCCTATCAAAGGGTAGGAGACAGTTATGTGCCCCTCCTMAGAACAGTTCATATAGAGGGAAAGGATGGTGATGTAGTCATTGTTAACTATGACAAGCCACACTATGTACCTGTAAGCAAGAAATACAGTGGGGCAAAAAAGTATTTAGTCAGCCACGTAATTTAATATAAATGAATAACAGCATGAAATGCGCGATGTACATTCAATTCATTCGACTTATTCAAAAAAAAATTAAATACGTCATGAATGAGATAGCCTTGATAAGCTAATTAATGGTTTACACAATGAGCCCATTCTATCAGTTAATACTTGAGTAGGTCTACATGATTCATCACCTGTGGAAAATCGATGCTGTCTGTTTATGCAACCATTTTTTGGTGTCAGTAAGCTTGGCCTATGTCCTGCTATTATATTTTTGTGAAGAAATGTTTTATAGCTGGGATTTGCTGAACAAAAGTATAAAAGCAACAGTGCAACAATTTCAAAGATCTCACGCTTGTTTCCGCAGGTTAAAAACAGATATAGCTTTTATGTACACGCCTCTTTCACACGCAGGTGTCCTTGTGTGGCCCGTGGTCTTCGGCAGTACGAGATGTTCGCGTCATACGCAGTGCGGGGCTGGACGGTGGATACCACGTGGTTGGCCGGCTTTGCCGAGATCTCGTACGAGAGAGGCGGATTTGGCAACTAACGCTGGGCGTTCAGGGTCTCATAGAGTAAAATCGCCGCGTGTTGTGTCTATGGTAGACCACAGATGGACAACCGTTCCCAAGTTCTAGCAGTCGGTGTACCAGCTCCGGGTACACAACCAGTCCGGCACCACGCATCAGGGCCTGCTTTGTGCGGCCTGCAGCAGCGCCCAGAGTCCTTCTCGTTCGCTGAGCCAGCCCGCCTAGCTCATTGTCCTGAGCACTGAACACGCCTCTGTCTGGTTCCGCCGCCTAGCACCATGTGAGCCGCCGTCTGTCCAGCGCCGCCTGAGCTCGCCCGTCTGTCCAGCGCCCTGAGCCGCCGTCTGTCCAGCGCCGCCGCTGAGCCGCCCGTCTGTCCCAGAGCACTGCATGAGACGCTGTCTGTCCTGGAGCGCCGTCAATTAGCGCCCGTGCTGCTCTGAGCGCCCGCTGAGCCTGCCAGTCTGTCCTGAGCGCTAGAGCGCTCTGTCAGCGAGCCGCCAGAGCGCAGAG